>NW_027446922.1:0-41463 GCF_038048845.1 Mixophyes fleayi | reverse complement strand
CATGAATCATGAATCATGAATTGAATCATGAATTGAATCTTGAATCATGAATCATGAATTGAATCATGAATCATGAATTGAATCATGAATCATGAATTGAATCATGAATCATGAATCATAAATTGAATCATGAATTGAATCATGAATCAAATCATGATTCATGAATCATGAATCATGATCCATAAATCATAAATCATGAATCATGATTCATGAATCATGAATCTTGAATCGAATCATAAATCATGAATCATGAAATGAATCATAAATTGAATCAAGAGTAATGAATTGAATCATGAATCATGAATCATGAATCATGAATTGAATCATGAATCCTGAATTGAATCATGAATCATGAATTGAATCATGAATCATAAATCATAAATTGAATCATGAATTGAATCATGAATCAAATCATGATTCATAAATCATAAATCATGAATCATGATTCATGAATCATGAATTGAATCATGAGTTATGAATCATGAATCATGAATTGAATCATGAACCATGAATTGAATCATTAATCATGAATCAAGAATCAGGAATCATGAATTGAATCATGAATCATGAATCGAATAATGAATCATGAATCATGAATTGAATCATGAATCATGAATTGAATCCTGAATCATGAATTGAATCCTGAATCATGAATCATGAAATGAATCATGAATTGAATCATTAATCATGAATCAAGAATCAGGAATCATGAATTGAATCATGAATCATGAATCGAATAATGAATCATGAATCATGAATTGAATCATGAATCATGAATTGAATCATGAATTATGAATCATGAATCATGAATTGAATCATGAACCATGAATTGAATCAGTAATCATGAATCAAGAATCAGGAATCATGAATTGAATCATGAATCATGAATCGAATAATGAATCATGAATCATGAATTGAATCATGAATCATGAATTGAATCCTGAATCATGAATTGAATCCTGAATCATGAATCATGAAATGAATCATGAATTGAATCATGAGTCATGAATTGAATCTTGAATCATGAATCATGAATTGAATCCTGAATCATGAATCATGAAATGAATCATGAATTGAATCATGAGTCATGAATTGAATCTTGAATCATGAATCATGAATTGAATCATGAATCATGAATTAAATCAGGAATCATGAATTGAATCATGAATCATGAATTGAATCATGAATCATGAATTGAATCCTGAATCATGAATTGAATCCTGAATCATGAATCATGAAATGAATAATGAATTGAATCATGAGTCATGAATTGAATCTTGAATCATGAATCATGAATTGAATCATGAATCATGAATTGAATCATGAATCATGAATTAAATCATGAATCATGAATCATGAATTGAATCATGAATCGAATCATGAATCATGAATCAAATCATGATTCATGAATCATGAATCATGATTCATGAATCATGAATCATGAATCGAATCATAAATCATGAATTGAATCATAAATCATGAATCATGAAATGAATCATGAATTGAATCATGAGTAATGAATTGAATCATGAATCATGAATCATGAATTGAATCATGAATCATGAATCATAAATTGAATCATGAATTATGAATCATGAATCATGAATTGAATCATGAACCATGAATTGAATCATGAATTGAATCATGAATCATGAATTGAATAATGAATCATGAATTGAATCATGAGACGTGAATTAAATCATGAATCATGAATTAAATTATGAATCATGAATTGAATCATGAATCATGTAGTGAACCATGAATTGAATCCTGAATCATGAATTGAATCCTGAATCATGAATCATGAAATGACTCATGAATCATGAATTGAATCATGAATCATGAATCATGAATTGAATCATGAATTGAATCTTGAATCATGAATCATGAATTGAATCATGAATCATGAATTGAATCATGAATCATGAATCATAAATTGAATCATGAATTGAATCATGAATCAAATCATGATTCATAAATCATGAATCATGATTCATAAATCATAAATCATGAATCATGATTCATGAATCATGAATCTTGAATCGAATCATAAATCATGAATCATGAAATGAATCATAAATTGAATCATGAGTAATGAATTGAATCATGAATCATGAATCATGAATTGAATCATGAATCCTGAATTGAATCATGAATCATGAATTGAATCATGAATCATGAATCATAAATTGAATCATGAATTGAATCATGAATCAAATCATGATTCATGAATCATGAATCATGATTCATAAATCATAAATCATGAATCATGATTCATGAATCATGAATCTTGAATCGAATCATAAATCATGAATCATGAAATGAATCATGAATTGAATCATGAGTTATGAATTGAATCATGAATCATGAATTGAATCATGAATCATGAATTGAATCATGAATTATGAATCATGAATCATGAATTGAATCATGAACCATGAATTGAATCATTAATCATGAATCAAGAATCAGGAATCATGAATTGAATCATGAATCATGAATCGAATAATGAATCATGAATCATGAATTGAATCATGAATCATGAATTGAATCCTGAATCATGAATTGAATCCTGAATCATGAAATGAATCATGAATTGAATCATGAGTCATGAATTGAATCTTGAATCATGAATCATGAATTGAATCATGAATCATGAATTAAATCAGGAATCATGAATTGAATCATGAATCATGAATTAAATCATGAATCATGAATTGAATCCTGAATCATGAATTGAATCCTGAATCATGAATCATGAAATGAATCATGAATTGAATCATGAGTCATGAATTGAATCTTGAATCATGAATCATGAATTGAATCATGAATCATGAATTGAATCATGAATCATGAATCATGAATTGAATCATGAATCGAATCATGAATCATGAATCAAATCATGATTCATGAATCATGAATCATGATTCATGAATCATTAATCATGAATCGAATCATAAATCATGAATTGAATCATAAATCATGAATCATGAAATGAATCATGAATTGAATCATGAGTAATGAATTGAATCATGAATCATGAATCATGAATTGAATCATGAATCATGAATCATAAATTGAATCATGAATTATGAATCATGAATCATGAATTGAATCATGAACCATGAATTGAATCATGAATTGAATCATGAATCATGAATTGAATAATGAATCATGAATTGAATCATGAGACATGAATTAAATCATGAATTATGAATTAAATCATGAATCATGAATTGAATCATGAATCATGAATTGAATCATGAATTGAATCATGAATCATGAATTGAATCCTGAATCATGAATCATGAATCAGGATTCATGAATTGAATCATGAATCATGAATGGAATCATGAATCATGAATAGAATCATGAATTGAATCATGAATTGAATCCTGAATCATGAATTGAATCCTGAATCATGAATCATGAATCAGGAATTATGAATTGAATCATGAATCATGAATTGAATCATGAATCATGAATCATGAATCAGGAATCATGAATCATGAATCATGAATCAGAAATCATGAATTGAATCATGAATTGAATCATGAATCATGAATTGAATCATGAATCATGAATTGAATCATGAATTGAATCATGAATCATGAATTGAATCATGAATCATGAATTGAATCATGAATCATGAATCATGAATCGAGTCATGAATCTGGAATCATGAATTGAATCATGATTCATGAATCATGAATTGAATCATGAATCATGAATCGTGAATTGAATCATGAATCATGAATCATGAATTGAATCATGAATCATGAATCATGAATTGAATCATGAATTATGAATCATGAATCATGAATCATGAATTGAATCATGAATCATGAATCATGAATTGAATCATGAATCATGAATCATGAATCAGGAATCATGAATTGAATCATGAATCATGAATTGAATCCTGAATCATGAATCATGAATCAGGAATCATGAATTGAATCATGAATAGAATCATGAATCATGAATTGAATCATGAATCATGAATCATGAGTCATGAATTAAATCATGAATCATGAATTAAATCATGAATCATGAATTAAATCATGAATCATGAATTGAATCATGAATTGAATCATGAATCATGAATTGAATCCTGAATCATGAATCATGAATCAGGAATCATGATTTGAATCATGAATCATGAATCAGGAATCATGAATTGAATCATGAATCATGAATCGAATAATGAATCATGAATCATGAATTAAATCATGAATCATGAATTGAATAATGAAGCATGAATTGAATCATGAATTGAATCATGAATCATGAATTGAATCATGAATCATGAATTGAATCATGAATCATGAATCATGAGTCATGAATTAAATCATGAATCATGATTGAATCATGAATTATGAATTGAATCATAATTTGAATCATGAATCATAATTTGAATCCTGAATCATGAATCATGAATCATGAATTGAATCATGAATCATGAATTGAATCCTGAATCATGAATCATGAGTCATGAATTAAATCATGAATCATGAATTGAATCATGAATCATGAATCATGAATTAAATCATGAATCATGAATTGAATCATGAATCATGAATTGAATCATGAATCGAATCATGAATCATGAATTAAATCATGATTCATAAATCATAAATCATGAATCATGATTCATAAATCATGAATCATGAATCGAATCATAAATCATGAATTGAATCATAAATCATAAATCATGAAATGAATCATGTTTTTAATCATGAGTAATGAATTGAATCATGAATCATGAATCATGAATTTAATCATGAATCATGAATCATGAATCATGAATCAGGAATCATGAATTGAATCATGAATTATGAATCATTAATCATGAATCATGAATTGAATCATTAATCATGAATCATGAATCATGAATCATGAATCGAATAATGAATCATGAATTAAATCATGAATCATGAATTGAATCATGAATCATGAATCATGAATTTAATCATGAATCATGAATCATGAATTGAATCATGAATTATGAATTATGAATTATGAATTGAATCATGAACCATGAATTGAATCATTAATCATGAATCATGAATCAGGAATCATGAATTGAATCATGAATCATGAATCGAATAATGAATCATGAATTAAATCATGAATCATGAATTGAATCATGAAGCATGAATTGAATCAGGAATTGAATCATGAATCATGAATTGAATCATGAATCATGAATTGAATCATGAATCATGAATCATGAGTCATGAATTAAATCATGAATCATGAATTGAATCATGAATCAGGAATCATGAATTGAATCATGAATTGAATCATGAATCATGAATTGAATCCTGAATCATGAATTGAATCCTGAATCATGAATCATGAAATGAATCATGAATTGAATCATGAGTCATGAATTGAATCTTGAATCATGAATCATGAATTGAATCCTGAATTGAATCATGAATCATGAATTGAATCCTGAATCATGAATTGAATCCTGAATCATGAATCATGAAATGAATCATGAATTGAATCATGAGTCATGAATTGAATCTTGAATCATGAATCATGAATTGAATCCTGAATTATGAATCAGGAATCAGGAATCATGAATTGAATCATGAATCGAATCATGAATCATGAATTGAATCATGAATTGAATCATGAATCATGAATTGAATCCTGAATTATGAATTGAATCCTGAATCATGAATCATAAATCAGGAATCATGAATTGAATCATGAATCATGAATTGAATCATGAATCATGAATTGAATCATGAATCATGAATCATGAATCATGAATCAGGAATCATGAATTGAATCATGAATCGAATAATGAATCATGAATCATGAATTAAATCATGAATCATGAATTGAATCATGAAGCATGAATTGAATCATGAATTGAATCATGAATCATGAATTGAATCATGAATCATGAATTGAATCATGAATCATGAGTCATGAATTAAATCATGAATCATGAATTGAATCATGAATCATGAATCATGAATTAAATCATGAATCATGAATTGAATCATGAATCAAGAATTGAATCATAATTTGAATCATGAATCATAATTTGAATCGTGAATCATGAATCATGAATCATGAATTGAATCCTGAATCATGAATCATGAATCATGAATTAAATCATGAATCATTAATTGAATCATGAATCATGAATTAAATCATGAATCATGAATTGAATCATGAATTGAATCATGAATCATGAATTGAATCCTGAATCATGAATCATGAATCAGGAATCATGAATCAAATCATGAATTGAATCATGAATTGAATCATGAATCATGAATTGAATCATGAATTGAATCATGAATCATGAATTAAATCAGGAATCATGAATTGAATCATGAATCATGAATTGAATCATGAATTGAATCATGAATCATGAATTGAATCCTGAATCATGAATTGAATCCTGAATCATGAATCATGAAATGAATCATGAATTGAATCATGAGTAATGAATTGAATCTTGAATCATGAATCATGAATTGAATCATGAATCATGAATCATGAATTGAATCATGAATCATGAATAGAATCATGAATCATAAATTGAATCATGAATTGAATCATGAATCATGAAT
Organism: Mixophyes fleayi; assembly: GCF_038048845.1. Lineage (NCBI taxonomy): Eukaryota > Metazoa > Chordata > Amphibia > Anura > Limnodynastidae > Mixophyes > Mixophyes fleayi. The sequence goes on along the minus strand of NW_027446922.1, from coordinate 34,861 downwards.
TGAATCATGAATCATGAATTGAATAATGAATCATGAATCATGAATTAAATCATGAATCATGAATTGAATCATATGAAGCATGAATTGGATCTTGAATTGAATCATGAATCATGAATTGAATCATGACTCATGAATTGAATCATGAATCATGAATCATGAGTCATGAATTAAATTATGAATCATGAATTGAATCATGAATCATGAATCATGAATTAAATCATGAATCATGAATTGAATCATGAATCATGAATTGAATCATGAATTGAATCATGAATCATGATTTGAATGATAAATCATGAATTGAATCATGAATCATGAATCATGAATTAAATCAGGAATCATGAATTAAATCATGAATCATGAATTGAATCATGAATCATGAATTGAATCCTGAATCATGAATTGAATCCTGAATCAGGAATCAGGAATCATGAATTGAATCATGAATAGAATCATGAATCATGAATTGAATCATGAATTGAATCATGAATCATGAATTGAATCATGAATCATGAATCATGAATCAGGAATCATGAATCATGAATCAGGAATCATGAATTGAATCATGAATCATGAATCAGGAATCATGAATTGAATCATGAATCATGAATCGAATAATGAATCATGAATCATGAATTAAATCATGAATCATGAATTGAATAATGAAGCATGAATTGAATCATGAATTGAATCATGAATCATGAATTGAATCATGAATTATGAATTGAATCATGAATCATGAATTGAATCATGAATCATGAATCATGAGTCATGAATTAAATCATGAATCATGAATTGAATCATGAATCATGAATCATGAATTAAATCATGAATCATGAATTTAATCATGAATCATGAATTGAATCATAATTTGAATCATGAATCATAATTTGAATCCTGAATCATGAATCAGGAATCAGGAATCATGAATTGAATCATGAATCATGAATCATGAGTCATGAATTAAATCATGAATCATAAATTGAATCATGAATCATGAATCATGAATTAAATCATGAATCATGAATTGAATTATGAATCATGAATTGAATCATGAATTGAATCATGAATCATGAATTGAATCCTGAATCCTGAATCATGAATCAGGAATCATGAATTGAATCATGAATCATGAATCGAATCATGAATTGAATCATGAATTGAATCATGAATCATGAATCATGAATTGAATCATGAATCATGAATCATGAATTAAATCAGGAATCATGAATTGAATCATGAATCATGAATTGAATCATGAATTGAATCATGAATCATGAATTGAATCCTGAATCATGAATTGAATCCTGAATAATGAATCATGAAATGAATCATGAATTGAATCATGAGTCATGAATTGAATCTTGAATCATGAATCATGAATTGAATCATGAATCATGAATCATGAATTGAATCATTAATCATGAATCATGAATTGAATCATGAATCATGAATCAAATCATGATTCATGAATCATGAATCATGATTCATAAATCATAAATCATGAATCATGATTCATGAATCATGAATCATGAATCGAATCATAAATCATGAATTGAATCATAAATCATGAATCATGAAATGAATCATGAATTGAATCATGAGTAATGAATTGAATCATGAATCATGAATTTAATCATGAATCATGAATCATGAATCATGAATTGAATCATGAATCATGAATTGAATCATGAATCATGAATTTAATCATGAATTATGAATCATGAATCATGAATTGAATCATGAACCATGAATTGAATCATTATTCATGAATTGAATCATGAAGCATGAATTGAATCATGAATTGAATCATTAATCATGAATTGAATCATGAATCATGAATTGAATCATGAATCATGAATCATGAGTCATGAATTAAATCATGAATCATGAATTGAATCATGAATCATGAATCATGAATTAAATCATGAATCATGAAATGAATCATGAATCATGAATTGAATCATGAATTGAATCATGAATCATGAATTGAATCCTGAATCATGAATCATGAATCAGGAATCATGAATTGAATCATGAATCATGAATCGAATCATGAATTGAATCATGAATCGAATCACGAATTGAATCATGAATCATGAATTGAATCATGAATCATGAATCATGAATTAAATCAGGAATCATGAATTGAATCAGGAATCATGAATTGAATCATGAATTGAATCATGAATCATGAATTGAATCATGAATCATGAATCATGAATTAAATCAGGAATCATGAATTGAATCAGGAATCATGAATTGAATCATGAATTGAATCATGAATCATGAATTGAATCCTGAATCATGAATTGAATCCTGAATCATGAATCATGAAATGAATCATGAATTGAATCATGAGTCATGAATTGAGACTTAAATCATGAATCATGAATTGAATCATGAATCATGAATCATGAGTCATGAATTAAATCATGAATCATGAATTGAATCATGAATCATGAATTGAATCATGAATCATGAATTAAATCATGAATCATGAATTGAATCATGAATCATGAATTGAATCATGAATTGAATCATGAATCATGAATTGAATCCTGAATCAGGAATCATGAATTGAATCATGAATCGAATCATGAATCATGAATTGAATCATGAATTGAATCATGAATCATGAATTGAATCCTGAATCATGAATTGAATCCTGAATCATGAATCATGAATCATGAATCAGGAATCATGAATTGAATCATGAATCATGAATTGAATCATGAATCATGAATTGAATCATGAATCAGGAATCATGAATCATGAATCATGAATCAGGAATCATGAATCATGAATCATGAATCAGGAATCATGAATCATGAATTGAATCATGAATCATGAATTGAATCATGAACCATGAATCATGAATCGAGTCATGAATCTGAATTCATGAACTGAATCATGATTCATGAATCATGAATTGAATCATAAATCATGAATCATAAAAATGAATCATGAATCATGAATTGAATCATGAATTGAATCATGAATCATGAATTGAATCCTGAATCATGAATCATGAATTGAATCATGAATCATGAATTGAATCATGAATTGAATCATGAATCATGAATTGAATCCTGAATCATGAATTAAATCCTGAATCATGAATCAGGAATCAAATCATGAATCATAAATTGAATCATGAATCATGAATTGAATCATGAATCATGAAATGAATCATGAATTGAATCATGAATCATGAATTGAATCCTGAATCATGAATTGAATCCTGAATCATGAATCAGGAATCAGGAATCATGAATTGAATCATGAATAGAATCATGAATCATGAATTGAATCATGAATTGAATCATGAATTGAATCATGAATCATGAATCAGGAATCATGAATCAGGAATCATGAATCATGAATCATGAATCATGAATTGAATCATGAATCATGAATCATGAATCAGGAATCATGAATTGAATCATAAATCATGAATCGAATAATGAATCATAAATCATGAATTAAATCATGAATCATGAATTGAATTATGAAGCATGAATTGAATCATGAATTGAATCATGAATTAAATCATGAATCATGATTTGAATCATGAATCATGAATCATGAATTAAATCATGAATCATGAATTTAATCATGAATCATGAATTGAATCATAATTTGAATCATGAATCATAATTTGAATCCTGAATCATGAATCATGAATCAGGAATCATGAATTGAATCATGAATCATGAATCGAATCATGAATTAAATCATGAATTGAATCATGAATCATGAATTGAATCCTGAATCATGAATCATGAGTCATGAATTAAATCATGGATCATGAATTGAATCATGAATCATGAATCATGAATCATGAATCATGAATTAAATTATGAATCATGAATTGAATCATGAATCATGTATTGAATCATTAATTGAATCATGAATCATGAATTGAATCCTGAATCATGAATCATGAATCAGGAATCATGAATTGAATCATGAATCATGAATCGAATCATGAATTGAATCATGAATTGAATCATGAATCATGAATTGAATAATGAATCATGAATTGAATCCTGAATCATGAATTAAATCATGAATTGAATCATGAATCATGAATTAAATCCTGAATCATGAATTGAATCCTGAATCATGAATCATGAAATGACTCATGAATCATGAATTGAATCATGAATCATGAATCATGAATTGAATCATGAATTAAATCATGGATCATGAATTGAATCATGAATCATGAATCATGAATTAAATTATGAATCATGAATTGAATCATGAATCATGTAGTGAATCATGAATTGAATCCTGAATCATGAATTGAATCCTGAATCATGAATCATGAAATGACTCATGAATCATGAATTGAATCATGAATCATGAATCATGAATTGAATCATGAATTGAATCTTGAATCATGAATCATGAATTGAATCATGAATCATGAATCATGAATTGAATCATGAATCATGAATTGAATCATGAATCATGAATCTTGAATCGAATCATAAATCATGAATCTTGAAATGAATCATGAATTGAATCATGAATCATGAATTGAATCATGAATCATGAATCATGAATTGAATCATGAATTGAATCATGAATCATGAATCAAATCATGATTCATGAATTGAATCATGAATCATGAATTGAATCATGAATTATGAATCATGAATCATGAATTGAATCATGAACCATGAATTGAATCATTAATCATGAATCAAGAATCAGGAATCATGAATTGAATCATGAATCATGAATCGAATAATGAATCATGAATCATGAATTAAATCATGAATCATGAATTGAATCATGAAGCATGAATTGAATCATGAATTGAATCATGAATCATGAATTGAATCATGAATCATGAATTGAATCATGAATCATGAATCATGAGTCATGAATTAAATCATGAATCATGAATTGAATCATGAATCATGAATCATGAATTAAATCATAAATCATGAATCAGGAATCATGAATTGAATCATGAATCATGAATCTAATCATGAATTGAATCATGATTTGAATCATGAATCATGAATTGAATCATGAATCATGAATTGAATCATGAATCATGAATTGAATCATGAATCATGAATTAAATCAGGAATCATGAATTGAATCATGAATCATGAATTGAATCCTGAATCATGAATTGAATCCTGAATCATGAATCATGAAATGAATCATGAATTGAATCATGAGTCATGAATTGAATCTTGAATCATGAATCATGAATTGAATCATGAATCATGAATCATGAATTGAATCATGAATCATGAATCATGAATTGAATCATTAATCATGAATTGAATCATGAATCGAATCATGAATCATGAATCGAATCATAAATCATGAATTGAATCATAAATCATGAATCATGAAATGAATCATGAATTGAATCATGAGTAATGAATTGAATCATGCATCATGAATCATGAATTGAATCATGAATCATGAATCATAAATTGAATCATGAATTATGAATCATGAATCATGAATTGAATCATGAACCATGAATTGAATCATGAATTGAATCATGAATCATGAATTGAATCATGAATCATGAATTGAATCATGAGTCATGAATCATGAGTCATGAATTAAATCATGAATCATGAATTAAATCATGAATCATGAATTGAATCCTGAATCATGAATTGAATCATGAATTAAATCATGAATCATGAATTGAATCCTGAATCATGAATCCTGAATCAGGATTCATGAATTGAATCATGAATCATGAATGGAATCATGAATTATGAATAGAATCATGAATTGAATCATGAATTGAATCCTGAATCATGAATTGAATCCTGAATCATGAATCATGAATCAGGAATTATGAATTGAATCATGAATCATGAATTGAATCATGAATCATGAATCAGGAATCAGGAATCATGAATCATGAATCAGGAATCATGAATTGAATCATGAATTGAATCATGAATCATGAATTGAATCATGAATCATGAATTGAATCATGAATTGAATCATGAATCATGAATTGAATCATGAATCATGAATTGAATCATGAATCATGAATCATGAATCATGAATCGAGTCATGAATCTGGAATCATGAATTGAATCATGATTCATGAATCATGAATTGAATCATGAATCATGAATCATGAATCATGAATTGAATCATGAATCATGAATCATGAATTGAAACATGAATTATGAATCATGAATCATGAATTGAATCATGAATCATGAATCATGAATTGAATCATGAATCATGAATCATGAATCAGGAATCATGAATTGAATCATATATCATGAATTGAATCCTGAATCATGAATCATGAATCAGGAATCATGAATTGAATCATGAATAGAATCATGAATCATGAATTGAATCATGAATTGAATCATGAATCATGAATCATGAGTCATGAATTAAATCATGAATCATGAATTAAATCATGAATCATGAATTAAATCATGAATCATGAATTGAATCATGAATTGAATCATGAATCATGAATTGAATCCTGAATCATGAATCAGGAATCATGAATTGAATCATGAATCATGAATCAGGAATCATGAATTGAATCATGAATCACGAATCGAATAATGAATCATGAATCATGAATTAAATCATGAATCATGAATTGAATAATGAAGCATGAATTGAATCATGAATTGAATCATGAATCATGAATTGAATCATGAATCATGAATCATGAGTCATGAATTAAATCATGAATCATGAATTGAATCATGAATCATGAATCATGAATTAAATCATGAATCATGAATTTAATCATGAATTATGAATTGAATCATAATTTGAATCATGAATCATAATTTGAATCCTGAATCATGAATCATGAATCATGAATTGAATCATGAATCATGAATTGAATCCTGAATCATGAATCATGAGTCATGAATTAAATCATGAATCATGAATTGAATCATGAATCATGAATCATGAATTAAATCATGAATCATGAATTGAATCATGAATCATGAATTGAATCATGAATCGAATCATGAATCATGAATTAAATCATTATTCATGAATCATGAATCATGATTCATAAATCATAAATTATGAATCATGATTCATAAATCATGAATCATGAATCGAATCATAAATCATGAATTGAATCATAAATCATAAATCATGAAATGAATCATGTTTTTAATCATGAGTAATGAATTGAATCATGAATCATGAATCATGAATTGAATCATGAATCATGAATTGAATCATGAATTGAATCATGAATCATAAATTGAATCCTGAATCAGGAATCATGAATTGAATCATGAATAGAATCATGAATCATGAATTGAATCATGAATTGAATCATGAATCATGAATTGAATCCTGAATCATGAATTGAATCCTGAATCATGAATCATGAATCAGGAATCATGAATTGAATCATGAATCATGAATTGAATCATGAATCATGAATTGAATCATGAATCATGAATCAGGAATCATGAATCATGAATCATGAATCAGGAATCATGAATCATGAATCATGAATCAGGAATCATGAATTGAATCATGAATTGAATCATGAATCATGAATTGAATCATGAATCATGAATTGAATCATGAACCATGAATCATGAATCGAGTCATGAATCTGAATTCATGAACTGAATCATGATTCATGAATCATGAATTGAATCATAAATCATGAATCATAAAAATGAATCATGAATTGAATCATGAATTGAATCATGAATCATGAATTGAATCCTGAATCATGAATCATGAATTGAATCATGAATCATGAATTGAATCATGAATTGAATCATGAATCATGAATTGAATCCTGAATCATGAATTGAATCCTGAATCATGAATCAGGAATCAAATCATGAATCATAAATTGAATCATGAATCATGAATTGAGTCATGAATCATGAAATGAATCATGCATTGAATCATGAATCATGAATTGAATCCTGAATCATGAATTGAATCCTGAATCATGAATCAGGAATCAGGAATCATGAATTGAATCATGAATAGAAAAATGAATCATGAATTGAATCATGAATTGAATCATGAATTGAATCATGAATCATGAATCAGGAATCATGAATCATGAATCATGAATCAGGAATCATGAATTGAATCATGAATCATGAATCATGAATCAGGAATCATGAATTGAATCATAAATCATGAATCGAATAATGAATCATAAATCATGAATTAAATCATGAATCATGAATTGAATCATGAAGCATGAATTGAATCATGAATTGTATCATGAATCATGAATTAAATCATGAATCATGAATTGAATCATGAATCATGAATCATGAATTAAATCATGAATCATGAATTTAATCATGAATCATGAATTGAATCATAATTTGAATCATGAATCATAATTTGAATCCTGAATCATGAATCATGAATCAGGAATCATGAATTGAATCATGAATCATGAATCGAATCATGAATTCAATCATGAATTGAATCATGAATCATGAATTGAATCCTGAATCATGAATCATGAGTCATGAATTAAATCATGGATCATGAATTGAATCATGAATCATGAATCATGAATCATGAATTAAATTATGAATCATGAATTGAATCATGAATCATGAATCATGAATTGAATCATGAATTATGAATCATGAATCATGAATCATGAATTGAATCATGAATCATGAATCATGAATTGAATCATGAATCATGAATCAGGAATCATGAATTGAATCATGAATCATGAATTGAATCCTGAATCATGAATCAGGAATCAGGAATCATGAATTGAATCATGAATAGAATCATGAATCATGAATTGAATCATGAATCATGAATCATGAGTCATGAATTAAATCATGAATCATGAATTAAATCATGAATCATGAATTAAATCATGAATCATGAATTGAATCATGAATTGAATCATGAATCATGAATTGAATCCTGAATCATGAATCATGAATCAGGAATCATGATTTGAATCATGAATCATGAATCAGGAATCATGAATTGAATCATGAATCATGAATCGAATAATGAATTAATGAATCATGAATTAAATCATGAATCATGAATTGAATAATGAAGCATGAATTGAATCATGAATTGAATCATGAATCATGAATTGAATCATGAATCATGAATTGAATCATGAATCATGAATTGAATCATGAATCATGAATCATGAGTCATGAATTAAATCATGAATCATGAATTGAATCATGAATCATGAATCATGAATTAAATCATGAATCATGAATTTAATCATGAATTATGAATTGAATCATAATTTGAATCATGAATCATAATTTGAATCCTGAATCATGAATCCTGAATCATGAATCATGAATTGAATCATGAATCATGAATTGAATCCTGAATCATGAATCATGAGTCATGAATTAAATCATGAATCATGAATTGAATCATGAATCATGAATCATGAATTAAATCATGAATCATGAATTGAATCATGAATCATGAATTGAATCATGAATCGAATCATGAATCATGAATTAAATCATGATTCATGAATCATGAATCATGATTCATAAATCATAAATCATGAATCATGATTCATAAATCATGAATCATGAATCGAATCATAAATCATGAATTGAATCATAAATCATAAATCATGAAATGAATCATGTTTTTAATCATGAGTAATGAATTGAATCATGAATCATGAATCATGAATTTAATCATGAATCATGAATCATGAATCATGAATTGAATCATGAATTATGAATCATTAATCATGAATCATGAATTGAATCATTAATCATGAATCATGAATCATGAATCATGAATCGAATAATGAATAATGAATCATGAATTAAATCATGAATCATGAATTGAATCATGAATCATGAATCATGAATTTAATCATGAATCATGAATCATGAATCATGAATTGAATCATGAATTATGAATCATGAATTATGAATTGAATCATGAACCATGAATTGAATCATTAATCATGAATCAGGAATCAGGAATCATGAATTGAATCATGAATCATGAATCGAATAATGAATCATGAATTAAATCATGAATCATGAATTGAATCATGAAGCATGAATTGAATCAGGAATTGAATCATGAATTGAATCATGAATCATGAATTGAATCATGAATCATGAATCATGAGTCATGAATTAAATCATGAATCATGAATTGAATCATGAATCATGAATCATGAATTAAATCATGAATCATGAATTGAATCATGAATCATGAATTGAATCATGAATTGAATCATGAATCATGAATTGAATCCTGAATCATGAATCATAAATCAGGAATCATGAATTGAATCATGAATCATGAATCGAATCATGAATTGAATCATGAATCATGAATCATGAATTAAATCAGGAATAATGAATTGAATCAGGAATCATGAATTGAATCATGAATTGAATCATGAATCATGAATTGAATCCTGAATCATGAATTGAATCCTGAATCATGAATCATGAAATGAATCATGAATTGAATCATGAGTCATGAATTGAATCTTGAATCATGAATCATGAATTGAATCCTGAATTATGAATCAGGAATCAGGAATCATGAATTGAATCATGAATCGAATCATGAATCATGAATTGAATCATGAATTGAATCATGAATCATGAATTGAATCCTGAATCATGAATTGAATCCTGAATCATGAATCATAAATCAGGAATCATGAATTGAATCATGAATCATGAATTGAATCATGAATCATGAATTGAATCATGAATCATGAATCATGAATCATGAATCAGGAATCATGAATTGAATCATGAATCATGAATCGAATAATGAATCATGAATCATGAATTAAATCATGAATCATGAATTGAATCATGAAGCATGAATTGAATCATGAATTGAATCATGAATCATGAATTGAATCATGAATCATGAATTGAATCATGAATCATGAATCATGAGTCATGAATTAAATCATGAATCATGAATTGAATCATGAATCATAAATCATGAATTAAATCATGAATCATGAATTGAATCATGAATCATGAATTGAATCATAATTTGAATCATGAATCATAATTTGAATCGTGAATCATGAATCATGAATCATGAATTGAATTCTGAATCATGAATCATGAATCATGAATTAAATCATGAATCATGAATTGAATCATGAATCATGAATCATGAATTAAATCATGAATCATGAATTGAATCATGAATTGAATCATGAATCATGAATTGAATCCTGAATCATGAATCATGAATCAGGAATCATGAATCAAATCATGAATTGAATCATGAATTGAATCATGAATCATGAATTGAATCATGAATTGAATCATGAATCATGAATTGAATCCTGAATCATGAATCATGAAATGAATCATGAATTGAATCATGAGTAATGAATTGAATCTTGAATCATGAATCATGAATTGAATCATGAATCATGAATAGAATCATGAATCATAAATTGAATCATGAATTGAATCATGAATCAGGAATCATGAATTGAATCATGAATCATGAATCGAATAATGAATCATGAATCATGAATTAAATCATGAATCATGAATTGAATCATGAAGCATGAATTGAATCATGAATTGAATCATGAATCATGAATTGAATCATGAATCATGAATTGAATCATGAATCATGAATCATGAGTCATGAATTAAATCATGAATCATGAATTGAATCATGAATCATGAATCATGAATTAAATCATGAATCATGAATTGAATCATGAATCATGAATTGAATCATAATTTGAATCATGAATCATAATTTGAATCGTGAATCATGAATCATGAATTGAATCCTGAATCATGAATCATGAATCATGAATTAAATCATGAATCATGAATTGAATCATGAATCATGAATCATGAATTAAATCATGAATCATGAATTGAATCATGAATTGAATCATGAATCATGAATTGAATCCTGAATCATGAATCATGAATCAGGAATCATGAATCAAATCATGAATTGAATCATGAATTGAATCATGAATCATGAATTGAATCATGAATTGAATCATGAATCATGAATTGAATCCTGAATCATGAATTGAATCCTGAATCATGAATCATGAAATGAATCATGAATTGAATCATGAGTAATGAATTGAATCTTGAATCATGAATCATGAATTGAATCATGAATCATGAATTGAATCATGAATCATAAATCATGAATCAGGAATCATGAATCATGAATCAGGAATCAGGAATCGTGAATTGAATCATGAATCATGAATCAGGAATCATGAATTAAATCATGAATCATGAATTGAATAATGAATCATGAATCATGAATTAAATCATGAATCATGAATTGAATCATGAAGCATGAATTTAATCATGAGTCATGAATTAAATTATGAATCATGAATTGAATCATGAATCATGAATCATGAATTAAATCATGAATCATGAATTGAATCATGAATCATGTATTGAATCATAATTTGAATCATGAATCATGAATTGAATCCTGAATCATGATTCATGAATCAGGAATCATGAATTGAATCATGAATCATGAATCGAATCATGAATCATGAATTGAATCATGAATTGAATCATGAATCATGATTTGAATGATAAATTATGAATTGAATCATGAATCATGAATCATGAATTAAATCAGGAATCATGAATTAAATCATGAATCATGAATTGAATCATGAATCATGAATTGAATCCTGAATCATGAATTGAATCCTGAATCATGAATCAGGAATCATGAATTGAATCATGAATAGAATCATGAATCATGAATTGAATCATGAATTGAATCATGAATCATGAATTGAATCATGAATCATGAATTATGAATCAGGAATCATGAATCATGAATCAGGAATCATGAATTGAATCATGAATCATGAATCATGAATCAGGAATCATGAATTTAATCATGAATCATGAATCGAATAATGAATCATGAAACATGAATTAAATCATGAATCATGAATTGAATAATGAAGCATGAATTGAATCATGAATTGAATCATGAATCATGAATTGAATCATGAATTATGAATTGAATCATGAATCATGAATTGAATCATGAATCATGAATCATGAGTCATGAATTGAATCATGAATCCTGAATTGAATCATGAATCATGAATCATGAATCAGGAATCAGGAATCATGAATTGAATCATGAAGCATGAATCATGATTCTAATAATGAATCATGAATTGAAGCATGAATCATGAATCATGAATTGAATCATGAATCATGAATCAGGAATCATGAATTGAATCATGAATCATGAATCATGATTCTAATAATGAATCATGAATCATGAATTGAATCATGTATCATGAATCATGAATTGAATCATGAATCATGAATTGAAACATGAATCATGATTTGAATCATGAATCATGAATTAAATCATATATTGAATCATGAATTGAATCATGAATCATGAATTGAATCATGAATCATGAATTGAATCATGAATTGAATCATGAATCATGAATCATGAATTGAATCAGGAATTGAATCATGATTCATGAATCATGACTCATGAATCAAATCATGATTCATTAATCATGAATCATGAATCGAATCATGATTCATTAATCATGAATCATGAATCAAATCATGATTCATGAATCATGAATATTAAATCGAATCATAAATCATGAATTAAATCTTAAATCATGAATTATTAAATGAATCATGAATTGAATCATGAATCATGAATCATGAATCATGAATCGAATCATGAATCGAATCATTAATCATGATTCATGAATTATGAATCATGAATCGAATCATGATTCATGAATCATGAATCATTTATTGAATCATGAATCGAATCATGATTCATCAATCATGAATCATGAATTGAATCATGATTTATGAATCATTAATCAAGAATTGAATTATGATTCATGAATCATGAATCATGAATCGAATCATAAATCATGATTCATGAATCATGAATCGAATCATGATTCATGAATCATAAATCATGTATCGAATCATAAATCATGAATTGAATCATAAATCATGAATAATTAAATGAATCATGAATTAAATCATAAATCATGAATTGAATCATGAATCATGAATTGAATCATGAATCATGAATTGAATCATGAGTCATGAATTGAATCATGAATCATGAAATGAATCATGAATCATGAATCATGAGCTGAATCATGAATCATGAATCATGAATTGAATCATGAATCATGAGTCATGAATCGAATCATGATTCATGAATCATGAATCATTAATCTAATCATGAATCATGAATCAAATCATGATTCATTAATCATGAATCATGAATCAAATCATGACTCATGAATCATGAATCATGAATCGAATCATAAATCATGAATTAAATCATAAATCATGAATTATTAAATGAATCATGAATTGAATCATGAATCATAAATCGAATCATGAATCATTAATTGAATCATTAATTGAATCATGAATCATGAATTGAATCATGAATCATGAATCATGAATTGAATCATGAATCATGAATCAGGAATCATGAATTGAATCCTGAATCATGAATTGAATCATGAATCATGAATTGAATCATGAATCATGAATCATGGATCATGAATCGAATCATAAATCATGATTCATGAATCATGAATCATGAATCGAATCATGATTCATGAATCATAAATCATGAATCGAATCATAAATCATGAATTGAATCATAAATCATGTATCATTAAATGAATCATGAATTAAATCATAAATCAAGAATTGAATCATGAATCATGAATTGAATCATGAATCATGAATTGAATCATGAGTCATGAATTGAATCATGAATCATGAATCATGAATTGAATCATAATTCATGAACCATGAATCAAATCATGATTCATAAATCATAAATTATGAATCATAATTCATGAATCATGAATTAAATAATGATTTATGAATCTTAAATCATGATTCATAAAGCATAAATCATGAATCATAATTCATGAATCATGAATCATAAATTGAATCATGAATCATGAATCATGAATTGAATCAAGAATCATGAATTGAATCATGAATCATGAATTGAATCATGAATCATGAATCATGAATTGAATCATGAATCAGGAATCAGGAATTGAATCATGAATCATGAATTAAATCATGATTCATGAATTGAATAATGAATCATGAAATGAATCATGAATCATGAATTGAATCATGAATTGAATCATGAAACATGAATCATGAATTGAATCATGAATCACGAATCATGAATTGAATCATGAATCCTGAATTGAATCATGAAGCATGAATTGAATCATGAATTGAATCATGAATCCTGAATTGAATCATGAATTGAATCATGAATCATGAATTGAATCATGAAGCATGAATCATGATTCTAATAATGAATCATGAATTGAAGCATGAATCATGAATCATGAATTGAATCATGAATCATGAATCAGGAATCATGAATTGAATCATGAATCATGAATCATGATTCTAATAATGAATCATGAATCATGAATTGAATCATGTATCATGAATCATGAATTGAATCATGAATCATGAATTGAAACATGAATCATGATTTGAATCATGAATCATGAATTAAATCATATATTGAATCATGAATTGAATCATGAATCATGAATTGAATCATGAATCATGAATTGAATCATGAATTGAATCATGAATCATGAATCATGAATTGAATCAGGAATTGAATCATGATTCATGAATCATGACTCATGAATCAAATCATGATTCATTAATCATGAATCATGAATCAAATCATGATTCATTAATCATGAATCATGAATCAAATCATGATTCATGAATCATGAATATTAAATCGAATCATAAATCATGAATTAAATCATTAATCATGAATTATTAAATGAATCATGAATTGAATCATGAATCATGAATCATGAATCATGAATCGAATCATGAATCGAATCATTAATCATGATTCATGAATTATGAATCATGAATCGAATCATGATTCATGAATCATGAATCATTTATTGAATCATGAATCGAATCATGATTCATCAATCATGAATCATGAATTGAATCATGATTTATGAATCATTAATCAAGAATTAAATTATGATTCATGAATCATGAATCATGAATCGAATCATAAATCATGATTCATGAATCATGAATCGAATCATGATTCATGAATCATAAATCATGTATCGAATCATAAATCATGAATTGAATCATAAATCATGAATAATTAAATGAATCATGAATTAAATCATAAATCATGAATTGAATCATGAATCATGAATTGAATCATGAACCATGAATCGAATCATGATTCATAAATCATGATTCATGAATCAAATCATGATTCATGAATCATGAATCATGATTCATAAATCATAAATCATGAATCATAATTCATGAATCATGCATTAAATCATGATTCATGAATCATAAATCATGATTCATAAATCATAAAAATGAATGAATCATAATTCATGAATCATGAATCATGAATTGAATCATGAATCATGAATCATGAATTGAATCATGAATCATGAATTGAATCATGAATCATGAATCATGAATTGAATCATGAATCATGAATTGAATCATAAATTCAATCATGAATCATAAATTGAATCATGAATTGAATCATGAATCATGAATTGAATCATGAATTGAATCATAAATCATGAATTGAATCATAAATCATGAATTATGAAATGACTCATGAATTGAATCATGAGTCATGAATTAAATCATGAATCATGAATCATGAATTGAATCATGAATCATGAAATGAATCATGAATCATGAATCATGAGCTGAATCATGAATCATGAATCATGAATTGAATCATGAATCATGAGTCATAAATCGAATCATGATTCATGAATCATGAATCATTAATCTAATCATGAATCATGAATCAAATCATGATTCATTAATCATGAATCATGAATCAAATCATGAATCATGAATTTAATCATGAATTATGAATTGAATCATAATTTGAATCATGAATCATAATTTGAATCCTGAATCATGAATCATGAATCATGAATTGAATCATGAATCATGAATTGAATCCTGAATCATGAATCATGAGTCATGAATTAAATCATGAATCATGAATTGAATCATGAATCATGAATCATGAATTAAATCATGAATCATGAATCATGAATCATGAATTAAATCATGAATCATGAATTGAATCATGAATCATGAATTGAATCATGAATCGAATCATGAATCATGAATTAAATCATTATTCATGAATCATGAATCATGATTCATAAATCATAAATTATGAATCATGATTCATAAATCATGAATCATGAATCGAATCATAAATCATGAATTGAATCATAAATCATGAATTATTAAATGAATCATGAATTGAATCATGAATCATGAATCATGAATCATGAATCGAATCATGAATCGAATCATTAATCATGATTCATGAATTATGAATCATGAATCGAATCATGATTCATGAATCATGAATCATTTATTGAATCATGAATCGAATCATGATTCATCAATCATGAATCATGAATTGAATCATGATTTATGAATCATTAATCAAGAATTAAATTATGATTCATGAATCATGAATCATGAATCGAATCATAAATCATGATTCATGAATCATGAATCGAATCATGATTCATGAATCATAAATCATGTATCGAATCATAAATCATGAATTGAATCATAAATCATGAATAATTAAATGAATCATGAATTAAATCATAAATCATGAATTGAATCATGAATCATGAATTGAATCATGAACCATGAATCGAATCATGATTCATAAATCATGATTCATGAATCAAATCATGATTCATGAATCATGAATCATGATTCATAAATCATAAATCATGAATCATAATTCATGAATCATGCATTAAATCATGATTCATGAATCATAAATCATGATTCATAAATCATAAAAATGAATGAATCATAATTCATGAATCATGAATCATGAATTGAATCATGAATCATGAATCATGAATTGAATCATGAATCATGAATTGAATCATGAATCATGAATCATGAATTGAATCATGAATCATGAATTGAATCATAAATTCAATCATGAATCATAAATTGAATCATGAATTGAATCATGAATCATGAATTGAATCATGAATTGAATCATAAATCATGAATTGAATCATAAATCATGAATTATGAAATGACTCATGAATTGAATCATGAGTCATGAATTAAATCATGAATCATGAATCATGAATTGAATCATGAATCATGAAATGAATCATGAATCATGAATCATGAGCTGAATCATGAATCATGAATCATGAATTGAATCATGAATCATGAGTCATAAATCGAATCATGATTCATGAATCATGAATCATTAATCTAATCATGAATCATGAATCAAATCATGATTCATTAATCATGAATCATGAATCAAATCATGAATCATGAATTTAATCATGAATTATGAATTGAATCATAATTTGAATCATGAATCATAATTTGAATCCTGAATCATGAATCATGAATCATGAATTGAATCATGAATCATGAATTGAATCCTGAATCATGAATCATGAGTCATGAATTAAATCATGAATCATGAATTGAATCATGAATCATGAATCATGAATTAAATCATGAATCATGAATTGAATCATGAATCATGAATTGAATCATGAATCGAATCATGAATCATGAATTAAATCATTATTCATGAATCATGAATCATGATTCATAAATCATAAATTATGAATCATGATTCATAAATCATGAATCATGAATCGAATCATAAATCATGAATTGAATCATAAATCATAAATCATGAAATGAATCATGTTTTTAATCATGAGTAATGAATTGAATCATGAATCATGAATCATGAATTGTAATCATGAATCATGAATTGAATCATGAATTGAATCATGAATCATAAATTGAATCCTGAATCAGGAATCATGAATTGAATCATGAATCGAATCATGAATCATGAATTGAATCATGAATTGAATCATGAATCATGAATTGAATCCTGAATCATGAATTGAATCCTGAATCATGAATCATGAATCAGGAATCATGAATTGAATCATGAATCATGAATTGAATCATGAATCATGAATTGAATCATGAATCATGAATCAGGAATCATGAATCATGAATCATGAATCAGGAATCATGAATCATGAATCATGAATCAGGAATCATGAATTGAATCATGAATTGAATCATGAATCATGAATTGAATCATGAATCATGAATTGAATCATGAACCATGAATCATGAATCGAGTCATGAATCTGAATTCATGAACTGAATCATGATTCATGAATCATGAATTGAATCATAAATCATGAATCATAAAAATGAATCATGAATCATGAATTGAATCATGAATTGAATCATGAATCATGAATTGAATCCTGAATCATGAATCATGAATTGAATCATGAATCATGAATTGAATCATGAATTGAATCATGAATCATGAATTGAATCCTGAATCATGAATTGAATCCTGAATCATGAATCAGGAATCAAATCATGAATCATAAATTGAATCATGAATCATGAATTGAGTCATGAATCATGAAATGAATTATGCATTGAATCATGAATCATGAATTGAATCCTGAATCATGAATTGAATCCTGAATCATGAATCAGGAATCAGGAATCATGAATTGAATCATGAATAGAAAAATGAATCATGAATTGAATCATGAATTGAATCATGAATTGAATCATGAATCATGAATCAGGAATCATGAATCATGAATCATGAATCAGGAATCATGATTGAATCATGAATCATGAATCATGAATCAGGAATCATGAATTGAATCATAAATCATGAATCGAATAATGAATCATAAATCATGAATTAAATCATGAATCATGAATTGAATCATGAAGCATGAATTGAATCATGAATTGAATCATGAATCATGAATTAAATCATGAATCATGAATTGAATCATGAATCATGAATCATGAATTAAATCATGAATCATGAATTTAATCATGAATCATGAATTGAATCATAATTTGAATCATGAATCATAATTTGAATCCTGAATCATGAATCATGAATCAGGAATCATGAATTGAATCATGAATCATGAATCGAATCATGAATTCAATCATGAATTGAATCATGAATCATGAATTGAATCCTGAATCATGAATCATGAGTCATGAATTAAATCATGGATCATGAATTGAATCATGAATCATGAATCATGAATCATGAATCATGAATTAAATTATGAATCATGAATTGAATCATGAATCATGAATCATGAATTGAATCATGAATTATGAATCATGAATCATGAATCATGAATTGAATCATGAATCATGAATCATGAATTGAATCATGAATCATGAATCATGAATCAGGAATCATGATTGAATCATGAATCATGAATTGAATCCTGAATCATGAATCAGGAATCAGGAATCATGAATTGAATCATGAATAGAATCATGAATCATGAATTGAATCATGAATCATGAATCATGAGTCATGAATTAAATCATGAATCATGAATTAAATCATGAATCATGAATTGAATCATGAATTGAATCATGAATCATGAATTGAATCCTGAATCATGAATCATGAATCAGGAATCATGATTTGAATCATGAATCATGAATCAGGAATCATGAATTGAATCATGAATCATGAATCGAATAATGAATCATGAATCATGAATTAAATCATGAATCATGAATTGAATAATGAAGCATGAATTGAATCATGAATTGAATCATGAATCATGAATTGAATCATGAATCATGAATTGAATCATGAATCATGAATTGAATCATGAATCATGAATCATGAGTCATGAATTAAATCATGAATCATGAATTGAATCATGAATCATGAATCATGAATTAAATCATGAATCATGAATTTAATCATGAATTATGAATTGAATCATAATTTGAATCATGAATCATAATTTGAATCCTGAATCATGAATCCTGAATCATGAATCATGAATTGAATCATGAATCATGAATTGAATCCTGAATCATGAATCATGAGTCATGAATTAAATCATGAATCATGAATTGAATCATGAATCATGAATCATGAATTAAATCATGAATCATGAATTGAATCATGAATCATGAATTGAATCATGATCGAATCATGAATCATGAATTAAATCATGATTCATGAATCATGAATCATGATTCATAAATCATAAATCATGAATCATGATTCATAAATCATGAATCATGAATCGAATCATAAATCATGAATTGAATCATAAATCATAAATCATGAAATGAATCATGTTTTTTAATCATGAGTAATGAATTGAATCATGAATCATGAATCATGAATTTAATCATGAATCATGAATCATGAATCATGAATTGAATCATGAATTATGAATCATTAATCATGAATCATGATTGAATCATTAATCATGAATCATGAATCATGATCATGAATCGAATAATGAATAATGAATCATGAATTAAATCATGAATCATGAATTGAATCATGAATCATGAATCATGAATTTAATCATGAATCATGAATCATGAATCATGAATTGAATCATGAATTATGAATCATGAATTATGAATTGAATCATGAACCATGAATTGAATCATTAATCATGAATCAGGAATCAGGAATCATGAATTGAATCATGAATCATGAATCGAATAATGAATCATGAATTAAATCATGAATCATGAATTGAATCATGAAGCATGAATTGAATCAGGAATTGAATCATGAATCATGAATTGAATCATGAATCATGAATTGAATCATGAATCATGAATTGAATCATGAATTGAATCATGAATCATGAATTGAATCCTGAATCATGAATCATAAATCAGGAATCATGAATTGAATCATGAATCATGAATCGAATCATGAATTGATCATGAATCATGAATCATGAATTAAATCAGGAATAATGAATCATGAATTAAATCAGGAATAATGAATTGAATCAGGAATCATGAATTGAATCATGAATTGAATCATGAATCATGAATTGAATCCTGAATCATGAATTGAATCCTGAATCATGAATCATGAAATGAATCATGAATTGAATCATGAGTCATGAATTGAATCTTGAATCATGAATCATGAATTGAATCCTGAATTATGAATCAGGAATCAGGAATCATGAATTGAATCATGAATCGAATCATGAATCATGAATTGAATCATGAATTGAATCATGAATCATGAATTGAATCCTGAATCATGAATTGAATCCTGAATCATGAATCATAAATCAGGAATCATGAATTGAATCATGAATCATGAATTGAATCATGAATCATGAATTGAATCATGAATCATGAATCATGAATCATGAATCAGGAATCATGAATTGAATCATGAATCATGAATCGAATAATGAATCATGAATCATGAATTAAATCATGAATCATGAATTGAATCATGAAGCATGAATTGAATCATGAATTGAATCATGAATCATGAATTGAATCATGAATCATGAATTGAATCATGAATCATGAATCATGAGTCATGAATTAAATCATGAATCATGAATTGAATCATGAATCATGAATCATGAATTAAATCATGAATCATGAATTGAATCATGAATCATGAATTGAATCATAATTTGAATCATGAATCATAATTTGAATCGTGAATCATGAATCATGAATCATGAATTGAATCCTGAATCATGAATCATGAATCATGAATTAAATCATGAATCATGAATTGAATCATGAATCATGAATCATGAATTAAATCATGAATCATGAATTGAATCATGAATTGAATCATGAATCATGAATTGAATCCTGAATCATGAATCATGAATCAGGAATCATGAATCAAATCATGAATTGAATCATGAATTGAATCATGAATCATGAATTGAATCATGAATTGAATCATGAATCATGAATTGAATCCTGAATCATGAATTGAATCCTGAATCATGAATCATGAAATGAATCATGAATTGAATCATGAGTAATGAATTGAATCTTGAATCATGAATCATGAATTGAATCATGAATCATGAATAGAATCATGAATCATAAATTGAATCATGAATTGAATCATGAATCAGGAATCATGAATTGAATCATGAATCATGAATCGAATAATGAATCATGAATCATGAATTAAATCATGAATCATGAATTGAATCATGAAGCATGAATTGAATCATGAATTGAATCATGAATCATGAATTGAATCATGAATCATGAATTGAATCATGAATCATGAATCATGAGTCATGAATTAAATCATGAATCATGAATTGAATCATGAATCATGAATCATGAATTAAATCATGAATCATGAATTGAATCATGAATCATGAATTGAATCATAATTTGAATCATGAATCATAATTTGAATCGTGAATCATGAATCATGAATTGAATCCTGAATCATGAATCATGAATCATGAATTAAATCATGAATCATGAATTGAATCATGAATCATGAATCATGAATTAAATCATGAATCATGAATTGAATCATGAATTGAATCATGAATCATGAATTGAATCCTGAATCATGAATCATGAATCAGGAATCATGAATCAAATCATGAATTGAATCATGAATTGAATCATGAATCATGAATTGAATCATGAATTGAATCATGAATCATGAATTGAATCCTGAATCATGAATTGAATCCTGAATCATGAATCATGAAATGAATCATGAATTGAATCATGAGTAATGAATTGAATCTTGAATCATGAATCATGAATTGAATCATGAATCATGAATTGAATCATGAATCATGAATAGAATCATGAATCATAAATTGAATCATGAATTGAATCATGAATCATGAATTGAATCATGAATCATGAATTGAATCATGAATCATAAATCATGAATCAGGAATCATGAATCATGAATCATGAATCAGGAATCGTGAATTGAATCATGAATCATGAATCAGGAATCATGAATTAAATCATGAATCATGAATTAAATCATGAATCATGAATTGAATAATGAATCATGAATCATGAATTAAATCATGAATCATGAATTGAATCATGAAGCATGAATTGGATCATGAATTGAATCATGAATCATGAATTGAATCATGACTCATGAATTTAATCATGAATCATGATTCATGAGTCATGAATTAAATTATGAATCATGAATTGAATCATGAATCATGAATCATGAATTAAATCATGAATCATGAATTGAATCATGAATCATGTATTGAATCATAATTTGAATCATGAATCATGAATTGAATCCTGAATCATGATTCATGAATCAGGAATCATGAATTGAATCATGAATCATGAATCGAATCATGAATCATGAATTGAATCATGAATTGAATCATGAATCATGATTTGAATGATAAATCATGAATTGAATCATGAATCATGAATCATGAATTAAATCAGGAATCATGAATTAAATCATGAATCATGAATTGAATCATGAATCATGAATTGAATCCTGAATCATGAATTGAATCCTGAATCATGAATCAGGAATCATGAATTGAATCATGAATAGAATCATGAATCATGAATCAGGAATCATGAATTGAATCATGAATCATGAATCATGAATCAGGAATCATGAATTGAATCCTGAATCATGAATTGAATCCTGAATCATGAATCAGGAATCAGGAATCATGAATTGAATCATGAATAGAAAAATGAATCATGAATTGAATCATGAATTGAATCATGAATTGAATCATGAATCATGAATCAGGAATCATGAATCATGAATCATGAATCAGGAATCATGAATTGAATCATGAATCATGAATCATGAATCAGGAATCATGAATTGAATCATAAATCATGAATCGAATAATGAATCATAAATCATGAATTAAATCATGAATCATGAATTGAATCATGAAGCATGAATTGAATCATGAATTGAATCATGAATCATGAATTAAATCATGAATCATGAATTGAATCATGAATCATGAATCATGAATTAAATCATGAATCATGAATTTAATCATGAATCATGAATTGAATCATAATTTGAATCATGAATCATAATTTGAATCCTGAATCATGAATCATGAATCAGGAATCATGAATTGAATCATGAATCATGAATCGAATCATGAATTCAATCATGAATTGAATCATGAATCATGAATTGAATCCTGAATCATGAATCATGAGTCATGAATTAAATCATGGATCATGAATTGAATCATGAATCATGAATCATGAATCATGAATCATGAATTAAATTATGAATCATGAATTGAATCATGAATCATGAATCATGAATTGAATCATGAATTATGAATCATGAATCATGAATCATGAATTGAATCATGAATCATGAATCATGAATTGAATCATGAATCATGAATCATGAATCAGGAATCATGAATTGAATCATGAATCATGAATTGAATCCTGAATCATGAATCAGGAATCAGGAATCATGAATTGAATCATGAATAGAATCATGAATCATGAATTGAATCATGAATCATGAATCATGAGTCATGAATTAAATCATGAATCATGAATTAAATCATGAATCATGAATTGAATCATGAATTGAATCATGAATCATGAATTGAATCCTGAATCATGAATCATGAATCAGGAATCATGATTTGAATCATGAATCATGAATCAGGAATCATGAATTGAATCATGAATCATGAATCGAATAATGAATCATGAATCATGAATTAAATCATGAATCATGAATTGAATAATGAAGCATGAATTGAATCATGAATTGAATCATGAATCATGAATTGAATCATGAATCATGAATTGAATCATGAATCATGAATTGAATCATGAATCATGAATCATGAGTCATGAATTAAATCATAAATCATGAATTGAATCATGAATCATGAATCATGAATTAAATCATGAATCATGAATTTAATCATGAATTATGAATTGAATCATAATTTGAATCATGAATCATAATTTGAATCCTGAATCATGAATCCTGAATCATGAATCATGAATTGAATCATGAATCATGAATTGAATCCTGAATCATGAATCATGAGTCATGAATTAAATCATGAATCATGAATTGAATCATGAATCATGAATCATGAATTAAATCATGAATCATGAATTGAATCATGAATCATGAATTGAATCATGAATCGAATCATGAATCATGAATTAAATCATGATTCATGAATCATGAATCATGATTCATAAATCATAAATCATGAATCATGATTCATAAATCATGAATCATGAATCGAATCATAAATCATGAATTGAATCATAAATCATAAATCATGAAATGAATCATGTTTTTAATCATGAGTAATGAATTGAATCATGAATCATGAATCATGAATTTAATCATGAATCATGAATCATGAATCATGAATTGAATCATGAATTATGAATCATTAATCATGAATCATGAATTGAATCATTAATCATGAATCATGAATCATGAATCATGAATCGAATAATGAATAATGAATCATGAATTAAATCATGAATCATGAATTGAATCATGAATCATGAATCATGAATTTAATCATGAATCATGAATCATGAATCATGAATTGAATCATGAATTATGAATCATGAATTATGAATTGAATCATGAACCATGAATTGAATCATTAATCATGAATCAGGAATCAGGAATCATGAATTGAATCATGAATCATGAATCGAATAATGAATCATGAATTAAATCATGAATCATGAATTGAATCATGAAGCATGAATTGAATCAGGAATTGAATCATGAATCATGAATTGAATCATGAATCATGAATTGAATCATGAATCATGAATTGAATCATGAATTGAATCATGAATCATGAATTGAATCCTGAATCATGAATCATAAATCAGGAATCATGAATTGAATCATGAATCATGAATCGAATCATGAATTGAATCATGAATCATGAATCATGAATTAAATCAGGAATAATGAATCATGAATTAAATCAGGAATAATGAATTGAATCAGGAATCATGAATTGAATCATGAATTGAATCATGAATCATGAATTGAATCCTGAATCATGAATTGAATCCTGAATCATGAATCATGAAATGAATCATGAATTGAATCATGAGTCATGAATTGAATCTTGAATCATGAATCATGAATTGAATCCTGAATTATGAATCAGGAATCAGGAATCATGAATTGAATCATGAATCGAATCATGAATCATGAATTGAATCATGAATTGAATCATGAATCATGAATTGAATCCTGAATCATGAATTGAATCCTGAATCATGAATCATAAATCAGGAATCATGAATTGAATCATGAATCATGAATTGAATCATGAATCATGAATTGAATCATGAATCATGAATCATGAATCATGAATCAGGAATCATGAATTGAATCATGAATCATGAATCGAATAATGAATCATGAATCATGAATTAAATCATGAATCATGAATTGAATCATGAAGCATGAATTGAATCATGAATTGAATCATAGAATCATGAATTGAATCATGAATCATGAATTGAATCATGAATCATGAATCATGAGTCATGAATTAAATCATGAATCATGAATTGAATCATGAATCATGAATCATGAATTAATCATGAATCATGAATTGAATCATGAATCATGAATTGAATCATAATTTGAATCATGAATCATAATTTGAATCGTGAATCATGAATCATGAATCATGAATTGAATCCTGAATCATGAATCATGAATCATGAATTAAATCATGAATCATGAATTGAATCATGAATCATGAATCATGAATTAAATCATGAATCATGAATTGAATCATGAATTGAATCATGAATCATGAATTGAATCCTGAATCATGAATCATGAATCAGGAATCATGAATCAAATCATGAATTGAATCATGAATTGAATCATGAATCATGAATTGAATCATGAATTGAATCATGAATCATGAATTGAATCCTGAATCATGAATTGAATCCTGAATCATGAATCATGAAATGAATCATGAATTGAATCATGAGTAATGAATTGAATCTTGAATCATGAATCATGAATTGAATCATGAATCATGAATAGAATCATGAATCATAAATTGAATCATGAATTGAATCATGAATCAGGAATCATGAATTGAATCATGAATCATGAATCGAATAATGAATCATGAATCATGAATTAAATCATGAATCATGAATTGAATCATGAAGCATGAATTGAATCATGAATTGAATCATGAATCATGAATTGAATCATGAATCATGAATTGAATCATGAATCATGAATCATGAGTCATGAATTAAATCATGAATCATGAATTGAATCATGAATCATGAATCATGAATTAAATCATGAATCATGATTGAATCATGAATCATGAATTGAATCATAATTGAATCATGAATCATAATTTGAATCGTGAATCATGAATCATGAATTGAATCCTGAATCATGAATCATGAATCATGAATTAAATCATGAATCATGAATTGAATCATGAATCATGAATCATGAATTAAATCATGAATCATGAATTGAATCATGAATTGAATCATGAATCATGAATTGAATCCTGAATCATGAATCATGAATCAGGAATCATGAATCAAATCATGAATTGAATCATGAATTGAATCATGAATCATGAATTGAATCATGAATTGAATCATGAATCATGAATTGAATCTGAATCATGAATTGAATCCTGAATCATGAATCATGAAATGAATCATGAATTGAATCATGAGTAATGAATTGAATCTTGAATCATGAATCATGAATTGAATCATGAATCATGAATTGAATCATGAATCATGAATAGAATCATGAATCATAAATTGAATCATGAATTGAATCATGAATCATGAATTGAATCATGAATCATGAATTGAATCATGAATCATAAATCATGAATCAGGAATCATGAATCATGAATCATGAATCAGGAATCGTGAATTGAATCATGAATCATGAATCAGGAATCATGAATTAAATCATGAATCATGAATTAAATCATGAATCATGATTGAATAATGAATCATGAATCATGAATTAAATCATGAATCATGAATTGAATCATGAAGCATGAATTGGATCATGAATTGAATCATGAATCATGAATTGAATCATGACTCATGAATTTAATCATGAATCATGATTCATGAGTCATGAATTAAATTATGAATCATGAATTGAATCATGAATCATGAATCATGAATTAAATCATGAATCATGAATTGAATCATGAATCATGTATTGAATCATAATTTGAATCATGAATCATGAATTGAATCCTGAATCATGATTCATGAATCAGGAATCATGAATTGAATCATGAATCATGAATCGAATCATGAATCATGAATTGAATCATGAATTGAATCATGAATCATGATTTGAATGATAAATCATGAATTGAATCATGAATCATGAATCATGAATTAAATCAGGAATCATGAATTAAATCATGAATCATGAATTGAATCATGAATCATGAATTGAATCCTGAATCATGAATTGAATCCTGAATCATGAATCAGGAATCATGAATTGAATCATGAATAGAATCATGAATCATGAATCAGGAATCATGAATTGAATCATGAATCATGAATCATGAATCAGGAATCATGAATTGAATCATGAATCATGAATCGAATAATGAATCATGAAACATGAATTAAATCATGAATCATGAATTGAATAATGAAGCATGAATTGAATCATGAATTGAATCATGAATCATGAATTGAATCATGAATTATGAATTGAATCATGAATCATGAATTGAATCATGAATCATGAATCATGAGTCATGAATTGAATCATGAATCCTGAATTGAATCATGAATCATGAATCATGAATCAGGAATCAGGAATCATGAATTGAATCATGAAGCATGAATCATGATTCTAATAATGAATCATGAATTGAAGCATGAATCATGAATCATGAATTGAATCATGAATCATGAATCAGGAATCATGAATTGAATCATGAATCATGAATCATGATTCTAATAATGAATCATGAATCATGAATTGAATCATGTATCATGAATCATGAATTGAATCATGAATCATGAATTGAAACATGAATCATGATTTGAATCATGAATCATGAATTAAATCATATATTGAATCATGAATTGAATCATGAATCATGAATTGAATCATGAATCATGAATTGAATCATGAATTGAATCATGAATCATGAATTGAATCAGGAATTGAATCATGATTCATGAATCATGACTCATGAATCAAATCATGATTCATTAATCATGAATCATGAATCGAATCATGATTCATTAATCATGAATCATGAATCAAATCATGATTCATGAATCATGAATATTAAATCGAATCATAAATCATGAATTAAATCTTAAATCATGAATTATTAAATGAATCATGAATTGAATCATGAATCATGAATCATGAATCATGAATCGAATCATGAATCGAATCATTAATCATGATTCATGAATTATGAATCATGAATCGAATCATGATTCATGAATCATGAAT
The DNA here is from genome assembly GCF_038048845.1 of Mixophyes fleayi. NCBI lineage: Eukaryota > Metazoa > Chordata > Amphibia > Anura > Limnodynastidae > Mixophyes > Mixophyes fleayi. Next base: position 4,351 of record NW_027446922.1, on the reverse strand, counting down.
CATTTATTGAATCATGAATCGAATCATGATTCATCAATCATGAATCATGAATTGAATTCATGATTTATGAATCATTAATCAAGAATTGAATTATGATTCATGAATCATGAATCATGAATCGAATCATAAATCATGATTCATGAATCATGAATCGAATCATGATTCATGAATCATGAATCGAATCATGATTCATGAATCATGAATCGAATCATGATTCATGAATCATAAATCATGTATCGAATCATAAATCATGAATTGAATCATAAATCATGAATAATTAAATGAATCATGAATTAAATCATAAATCATGAATTGAATCATGAATCATGAATTGATCATGAATCATGAATTGAATCATGAGTCATGAATTGAATCATGAATCATGAAATGAATCATGAATCATGAATCATGAGAGCTGAATCATGAATCATGAATCATGAATTGAATCATGAATCATGAGTCATGAATCGAATCATGATTCATGAATCATGAATCATTAATCTAATCATGAATCATGAATCGAATCATAAATCATGAATTAAATCATAAATCATGAATTATTAAATGAATCATGAATTGAATCATGAATCATAAATCGAATCATGAATCATTAATTGAATCATTAATTGAATCATGAATCATGAATTGAATCATGAATCATGAATCATGAATTGAATCATGAATCATGAATCAGGAATCATGAATTGAATCCTGAATCATGAATTGAATCATGAATCATGAATTGAATCATGAATCATGAATCATGGATCATGAATCGAATCATAAATCATGATTCATGAATCATGAATCATGAATCGAATCATGATTCATGAATCATAAATCATGAATCGAATCATAAATCATGAATTGAATCATAAATCATGTATCATTAAATGAATCATGAATTAAATCATAAATCAAGAATTGAATCATGAATCATGAATTGAATCATGAATCATGAATTGAATCATGAGTCATGAATTGAATCATGAATCATGAATCATGAATTGAATCATAATTCATGAACCATGAATCAAATCATGATTCATAAATCATAAATTATGAATCATAATTCATGAATCATGAATTAAATAATGATTTATGAATCTTAAATCATGATTCATAAATCATAAATCATGAATCATAATTCATGAATCATGAATCATAAATTGAATCATGAATCATGAATCATGAATTGAATCAAGAATCATGAATTGAATCATGAATCATGAATTGAATCATGAATCATGAATCATGAATTGAATCATGAATCAGGAATCAGGAATTGAATCATGAATCATGAATTAAATCATGATTCATGAATTGAATAATGAATCATGAAATGAATCATGAATCATGAATTGAATCATGAATTGAATCATGAAACATGAATCATGAATTGAATCATGAATCACGAATCATGAATTGAATCATGAATCCTGAATTGAATCATGAAGCATGAATTGAATCATGAATTGAATCATGAATCCTGAATTGAATCATGAATCATGAATCATGAATCGAATCATGATTCATTAATCATGAATCATGAATCAAATCATGATTCATGAATCATGAATATTAAATCGAATTATAAATCATGAATTAAATCTTAAATCATGAATTATTAAATGAATCATGAATTGAATCATGAATCATGAATCATGATCATGAATCGAATCATGAATCGAATCATTAATCATGATTCATGAATTATGAATCATGAATCGAATCATGATTCATGAATCATGAATCATTTATTGAATCATGAATCGAATCATGATTCATCAATCATGAATCATGAATTGAATCATGATTTATGAATCATTAATCAAGAATTGAATTATGATTCATGAATCATGAATCATGAATCGAATCATAAATCATGATTCATGAATCATGAATCGAATCATGATTCATGAATCATGAATCGAATCATGATTCATGAATCATAAATCATGTATCGAATCATAAATCATGAATGTGAATCATAAGATCATGAATAATTAAATGAATCATGAATTAAATCATAAATCATGAATTGAATCATGAATCATGAATTGAATCATGAATCATGAATTGAATCATGAGTCATGAATTGAATCATGAATCATGAAATGAATCATGAATCATGAATCATGAAATGAATCATGAATCATGAATCATGAGCTGAATCATGAATCATGAATCATGAAATGAATCATGAATCATGAATCATGAGCTGAATCATGAATCATGAATCATGAATTGAATCATGAATCATGAGTCATGAATCGAATCATGATTCATGAATCATGAATCATTAATCTAATCATGAATCATGAATCGAATCATAAATCATGAATTAAATCATAAATCATGAATTATTAAATGAATCATGAATTGAATCATGAATCATAAATCGAATCATGAATCATTAATTGAATCATTAATTGAATCATGAATCATGAATTGAATCATGAATCATGAATCATGAATTGAATCATGAATCATGAATCAGGAATCATGAATTGAATCCTGAATCATGAATTGAATCATGAATCGAATCATAAATCATGAATCATAAATGAATCATGAATTAAATCATAAATCATGAATTGAATCATGAATCATGAATTGAATCATGAATCATGAATTGAATCATGAGTCATGAATTGAATCGTGAATCATGAATCACGAATCATGAATTGAATCATGAATCCTGAATTGAATCATGAAGCATGAATTGAATCATGAATTGAATCATGAATCCTGAATTGAATCATGAATCATGAATCATGAATCAGGAATCAGGAATCATGAATTGAATCATGAAGCATGAATCATGATTCTAATAATGAATCATGAATTGAAGCATGAATCATGAATCATGAATTGAATCATGAATCATGAATCAGGAATCATGAATTGAATCATGAATCATGAATCATGATTCTAATAATGAATCATGAATCATGAATTGAATCATGTATCATGAATCATGAATTGAATCATGAATCATGAATTGAAACATGAATCATGATTTGAATCATGAATCATGAATTAAATCATATATTGAATCATGAATTGAATCATGAATCATGAATTGAATCATGAATCATGAATTGAATCATGAATTGAATCATGAATCATGAATCATGAATTGAATCATGAATCAAATCATGATTCATGAATCATGAATATTAAATCGATCATAAATCATGAATTAAATCATTAATCATGAATTATTAAATGAATCATGAATTGAATCATGAATCATGAATCATGAATCGAATCATGAATCGAATCATTAATCATGATTCATGAATTATGAATCATGAATCGAATCATGATTCATGAATCATGAATCATTTATTGAATCATGAATCGAATCATGATTCATCAATCATGAATCATGAATTGAATCATGATTTATGAATCATTAATCAAGAATTGAATTATGATTCATGAATCATGAATCATGAATCGAATCATAAATCATGATTCATGAATCATGAATCGAATCATGATTCATGAATCATAAATCATGTATCGAATCATAAATCATGAATTGAATCATAAATCATGAATAATTAAATGAATCATGAATTAAATCATAAATCATGAATTGAATCATGAATCATGAATTGAATCATGAACCATGAATCGAATCATGATTCATAAATCATGATTCATGAATCAAATCATGATTCATGAATCATGAATCATGATTCATAAATCATAAATCATGAATCATAATTCATGAATCATGCATTAAATCATGATTCATGAATCATAAATCATGATTCATAAATCATAAAAATGAATGAATCATAATTCATGAATCATGAATCATGAATTGAATCATGAATCATGAATCATGAATTGAATCATGAATCATGAATTGAATCATGAATCATGAATCATGAATTGAATCATGAATCATGAATTGAATCATAAATTCAATCATGAATCATAAATTGAATCATGAATTGAATCATGAATCATGAATTGAATCATGAATTGAATCATAAATCATGAATTGAATCATAAATCATGAATTATGAAATGACTCATGAATTGAATCATGAGTCATGAATTAAATCATGAATCATGAATCATGAATTGAATCATGAATCATGAAATGAATCATGAATCATGAATCATGAGCTGAATCATGATTCATGAATCATGAATTGAATCATGAATCATGAGTCATAAATCGAATCATGATTCATGAATCATGAATCATTAATCTAATCATGAATCAAATCATGATTCATTAATCATGAATCATGAATCATGAGCTGAATCATGAATCATGAATCATGAATTGAATCATGAATCATGAGTCATAAATCGAATCATGATA
>NW_027446921.1:0-41536 GCF_038048845.1 Mixophyes fleayi | reverse complement strand
TAATGATTCGATTCATGATTCATGATTCATGATTCAATTTATGATTCATGATTCATGATTCAATTCATGATTCATGATTCGTTTCATGATTCTTGATTCATGATTCATGATTCGATTCATGATTCATGATTCATGATTCAATTCATGATTCATGATTCATGATTCATGATTCAATTCATGATTTATGATTCATGATTCATGATTCATGATTCAATTCATGATTCAATTCATAATCATGATTCATGATTTATGATTTGATTCATGACTTCATGATTCATGATTCATGATTCAGATTCATGATTCATGATTCAATTCATGATTCGAATCCTGATTCAATTCATGATTCGAATCCTGATTCAATTCATGATTCAATTTATTAATCATGATTCATGATTCACTTCATGATTCATGATTCGTTTCATGATTCTTGATTCATGATTCATGATTCGATTCATGATTCATGATTCATGATTCAATTCATGATTCATGAATTCATGATTGAATTCATGATTCATGATTCATGATTCATGATTCATGAGTCAATATCATGATTCATGATTCAATTCATGGTTATCGAATCCTGATTCAATTCATCTGATTCATGATTCAACTCATGATTCATGATTCATGATTCAATTCATGATTCATGATTCATGATTCAATTCATGATTCATGATTCAACTCATGATTCCTGATTCATGATTCGATTCATGATTCATGATTCATGATTCAATCATGATTCATGATTCAAGATTCATGATTCATGATTCGATTCATGAGTCATGATTCAATCTTGATTAATGATTCATGATTCAATTCATGATTCATGATTCAATTCATGATTCAATTCATGATTCATGATTCGATTCATGATTCTTGATTAATGATTCAATGTCATGATTAATGATTCATGATTCAATTCATGATTCATGATTCAATTCATGATTCATGATTCATGATTCGATTCATGATTCTTGATTCATGATTCATGATTCAATTCATGATTCATGATTCATGATTCAATTCATGATTCATGATTCATGATTCATGATTCAATTCATGATTTATGATTCATGATTCAATTCATGATTCATGATTTAATTCATGATTCAATTCATGATTCATGATTCGATTTATGATTCATGATTCAATTCATGATTCATGATTTAATTCATGATTCAATTCATGATTCATGATTCGATTCATGATTCATGATTCAATTCATGATTCATGATTCAATTCATGATTCATGATTCGATTCATGATTCATGATTCAATTCATGATTCATGATTCAATTCATGATTCATGATTCAATTCATGATTCAATTCATGATTCATGATTCATGATTCAATTTATTATTCATGATTCATGATTTAATTCATGATTCAATTCATGATTCATGATTCGATTCATGATTCAATTCATGATTCAATTCATGATTCATGATTCAACTCATGATTCATGATTCATGATTCAATTCATGATTCATGATTCATGATTCATGATTCAATTCATGATTCATAAATCATGATTCATGATTCATGATTCATGATTCAATTCCTGATTCATGATTCAATTCATGATTAATAATTTATGATTCATGATTCAATTCATGATTCGAATCCTGATTCAATTTATGATTCATGATTTGATTTATGATTCATGATTCATGATTCAATTCATGATTCATGATTCATGATTCATGATTCATGATTCGATGTATGATTCATGATTCATGATTCATGATTCAATTCATGATTCATGATTCATGAGTCAATTTCATGATTCATGATTCGATTCATGATTTTCGATTCATGATTCATGATTCGATTCATGATTCATGATTCATGATTCATGATTCATGATTCACTTCATGATTCAATTCATGATTCATGATTCAATTCATGATTCATGATTCATGATTCAATTCATGATTCATGATTCATGATTCAATTTATGATTCATGATTCAATTCATGATTCATAATTCACGATTCAATTCGTGATTCATGATTCAATCCATGATTCAATTCATGATTCATGATTCATGATTCATGATTTAATTCATGATTCAATTCATGATTCATGATTCAATTCATGATTCAATTCATTATTCATGATTCATGATTCAATTCATGATTCATGATTCAATGCATGATTCATGATTCAATTCATGATTCATGATTCAATTCATTTTTCATGATTCATGATTCAATTCATGATTCATGATTCAATTCATGATTCATGATTCATGATTCATGATTCAATTCATGATTCAATTCATGATTCATAATTCATGATTCATGATTCAATTCATGATTCATAATTCATGATTCATGATTCAATTCATGATTCAATTCATGTTTCGAATCCTGATTCAATTCATGATTCATGATTCAACTCATGATTCATGATTCATGATTCAATTCATGATTCATGATTCATGATTCATGATTCATGATTCATGATTCGATTCATGATTCATGATTCATGATTCATGATTCAATTCATGATTCATGATTCATGATTCAATTCATGATTATTGATTCCTTTTTATGATTCTTGATTCATGATCTATGATTTGATTCATGATTCTTGATTCATGATTCAATTCATGATTCATGATTCATAATTCATGATTCATGATTCAATTCATGATTCATGATTCATGATTCATGATTCATGATTCAATTCATAATTCATGATTCATGATTCATGATTCAATTCATGATTTATGATTCATGATTCAATTCATAATTCGTGATTCATGATTCATGATTCAATTCATGATTCATGATTCGATTCATGATTCATGATTCATGATTCATGATTTATGATTCAATTCATGATTCAATTCATGATTCATGATTCATGATTCAATTCATAATTCATGATTCATGATTCATGATTCAATTCATGATTTATGATTCATGATTTAATTCATAATTCGTGATTCATGATTTATGATTCAATTCATGATTCAATTCATGATTCATGATTCAATTAATGATTCATGATTCATGATTAAATTCATCATTCAATTCATGATTCATGATTGATGAATTCAATTCATGATTCATGATTCATGATTTATGATTCAATTCATGATTCAATTCATGATTCATGATTCAATTCATGATTCATGATTCATGATTCAATTCATGATTCATGATTCGATTCATGAATCATGATTCATGATTTATTTCATGATTTATGATTCAATTCATGATTCATGATTCATGATTCAATTCATGATTCAATTTATGATTCATGATTCATGATTCATAATTTAATTCATGATTCAATTTATGATTCATGATTCAATTCATGATTCAATTCATGATTCAATTCATGATTCATGATTCATGATTCAATTCATGATTCATGATTAAATTCATGATTCATGATTCGATTCATGATTCATGATTAAATTCATGATTCATGATTCAATTCATGATTTATAATTCATGATTCATGATTCATGATTCATGATTCATGATTCATGATTCAATTCATGATTCATGATTCAATTTATGATTCATGATTCATGATTCATGATTCATGATTCGATTCATGATTCATGATTCATGATTCAATTTATGATTCATGATTCATGATTCGATTCATGATTCATGATTCATGATTCAATTTATGATTCATGATTCATGATTCAATTCATGATTCATGATTCATTTCATGATTCTTGATTCATGATTCATGATTCGATTCATGATTCATGATTCGATTCATGATTCATGATTCAATTCATGATTCATGATTCATGATTAATGATTCATGATACAATTCATGATTCATGATTCATGATTCAATTCATAATTCATGATTAATGATTCATGATTCAATTCATGATTAATGATTCATGATTCAATTCATGATTCATGATGCATGATTCAATTCATGATTCATGATTCAATTCATGATTCATGATTCAATTCATGATTCATAATTCATGATTCATGATTCAATTCATGATTCATGATTCATGATTCATGATTCATGATTCATGATTCAATTCATGATTCATGATTCATGATTGAATTCATGATTCATGATTCATGATTCAATTCATGATTCATGATTCATGAGTCAATTCATGATTCATGATTTATGATTAAATTTATTATTCATGATTCATGATTCATGATTCATGATTCAATTCATGATTCATGATTCATGATTCAATTTATGATTCATGATTCAATTCATGATTAATGATTCGTTTCATGATTCTTGATTCATGATTCATGATTCGATTCATGATTCATGATTCATGATTCAATTCATGATTCATGATTCATGATTCATGATTCATGATTCAATTCATGATTCATGATTCATGATTCATGATTCATGATTCATGATTCAATTCATAATTCATGATTAATGATTCATGATTCAATTCATGATTTATGATTCATGATTCATGATTCATGATTCAATTCATGATTCAATTCATGATTCATGATTCATGATTTAATTTATAATTCATGATTCAATTCATGATTCATGATTCATGATTCAATTCATGATTCATGATTCATGATTCAATTCATGATTCATGATTCATGATTCAATTCATGATTCATGATTCATGATTCATGAGTCAATTCATGAGTCAATTCATGATTCATGATTCATGATTCAATTCATGATTCATTATTCATGATTCATGATTAATGATTCGATTCATGATTCATGATTCAATTTATGATTCATGATTCATGATTCAATTCATGATTCATGATTCGTTTCATGATTCTTGATTCATGATTCATGATTCGATTCATGATTCATGATTCATGATTCAATTCATGATTCATGATTCATGATTCATGATTCATGATTCAATTCATAATTCATGATTAATGATTCATGATTCAATTCATGATTTATGATTCATGATTCATGATTCATGATTCAATTCATGATTCATGATTCATGATTCAATTCATGATACATGATTCATGATTTATGATTTGATTCATGATTCATGATTCATGATTCAATTCATGATTCATGATTCAATTCATGATTCGAATCCTGATTCAATTCATGATTCGAATCCTGATTCAATTCATGATTCATGATTCATGATTCAATTCATGATTCATGATTCATGATTCAATTCATGATTCATGATTCATTTCATGATTCTTGATTCATGATTCATGATTCGATTCATGATTCATGATTCGATTCATGATTCATGATTCAATTCATGATTCATGATTCATGATTAATGATTCATGATACAATTCATGATTCATGATTCATGATTCAATTCATAATTCATGATTAATGATTCATGCTTCAATTCATGATTAATGATTCATGATTCAATTCATGATTCATGATGCATGATTCAATTCATGATTCATGATTCAATTCATGATTCATGATTCAATTCATGATTCATAATTCATGATTCATGATTCAATTCATGATTCATGATTCATGATTCATGATTCATGATTCATGATTCAATTCATGATTCATGATTCATGATTGAATTCATGATTCATGATTCATGATTTAATTCATGATTCATGATTCATGATTCATGAGTCAATTCATGATTCATGATTCATGATTAAATTTATTATTCATGATTCATGATTCATGATTCATGATTCAATTCATGATTCATGATTCATGATTCAATTTATGATTCATGATTCAATTCATGATTAATGATTCGTTTCATGATTCTTGATTCATGATTCATGATTCGATTCATGATTCATGATTCATGATTCAATTCATGATTCATGATTCATGATTCATGATTCATGATTCAACTCATGATTCATGATTCATGATTCATGATTCATGATTCATGATTCAATTCATTATTCATGATTAATGATTCATGATTCAATTCATGATTTATGATTCATGATTCATGATTCATGATTCAATTCATGATTCAATTCATGATTCATGATTCATGATTTAATTTATAATTCATGATTCAATTCATGATTCAATTCATGATTCAATTCATGATTCAATTCATGATTCATGATTCATGATTCAATTTATGAATTATGATTCATGATTCATGAATCAATTCATGATTCAATTCATGATTCATGATTGATGAATTCAATTCATGATGCATGATTCATGATTTATGATTCAATTCATGATTCAATTCATGATTCATGATTCATTCATGATTCATGATTTAATTCATGATTCATGATTCAATTCATGATTCAATTCATGATTCATGATTCAATTTATGATTCATGATTCATGATTCATGATTCATGATTCAATTCATGATTCCATTCATGATTCATGATTGATGAATTCAATTCATGATTCATGATTCATGATTTATGATTCAATTCATGATTCAATTCATGATTCATGATTCAATTCATGATTCATGATTCAATTCATGATTCATGATTCATGATTCAATTCATGATTCAATTTATGATTCATGATTCATGATTCATAATTTAATTCATGATTCAATTTATGATTCATGATTCAATTCATGATTCAATTCATGATTCATGATTCATGATTCAATTCATGATTCATGATTAAATTCATGATTCATGATTCGATTCATGATTCAAGATGCATGATTCAATTCATGATTCATGATTCAATTCATGATTCATGATTCAATTCATGATTCATAATTCATGATTCATGATTCAATTCATGATTCATGATTCAATTCATGATTCGAATCCTGATTCAATTCATGATTCGAATCCTGATTCAATTCATGATTCATGATTCAATTCATGATTCATGATTCATGATTCAATTCATGATTCATGATTCATGATTCATGATTCATGGGTCAATTCATGATTCATGATTCATGATTCAATTTATGATTCATGATTCATGATTCAATTCATGATTCATGATTCGTTTCATGATTCTTGATTCATGATTCATAATTCGATTCATGATTCATGATTCATGATTCAATTCATGATTCATGATTCATGATTCATGATTCAATTCATGATTCAATTTATGATTCATGATTCATGATTCATAATTTAATTCATGATTCAATTTATGATTCATGATTCAATTCATGATTCAATTCATGATTCATGATTCATGATTCAATTCATGATTCATGATTAAATTCATGATTCATGATTCGATTCATGATTCAAGATGCATGATTCAATTCATGATTCATGATTCAATTCATGATTCATGATTCAATTCATGATTCATAATTCATGATTCATGATTCAATTCATGATTCATGATTCAATTCATGATTCGAATCCTGATACAATTCATGATTCGAATCCTGATTCAATTCATGATTCATGATTCATGATTCAATTCATGATTCATGATTCATGATTGAATTCATGATTCATGATTCATGATTCATGATTCATGGGTCAATTCATGATTCATGATTCAATTTATGATTCATGATTCATGATTCAATTCATGATTCATGATTCGTTTCATGATTCTTGATTCATGATTCATAATTCGATTCATGATTCATGATTCATGATTCAATTCATGATTCAATTTATGATTCATGATTCATGATTCATAATTTAATTCATGATTCAATTTATGATTCATGATTCAATTCATGATTCAATTCATGATTCATGATTCATGATTCAATTCATGATTCATGATTAAATTCATGATTCATGATTCGATTCAATTCATGATTCATGATTCAATTCATGATTCATAATTCATGATTCATGATTCAATTCATGATTCATGATTCAATTCATGATTCGAATCCTGAATCAATTCATGATTCGAATCCTGATTCAATTCATGATTCATGATTCATGATTCAATTCATGATTCATGATTCATGATTGAATTCATGATTCATGATTCGATTCATGATTCATGATGCATGATTCAATTCATGATTCATAATTCATGATTTATGATTCAATTCATGATTCAAGATTCAATTTGTGATTCATAATTCATGATTCATGATTCAATTCATGATTCATGATTCAATTCATGATTCGAATCCTGATTTAATTCATGATTCGAATCCTGATTCAATTCATGATTCATGATTCAATTCATAATTCATGATTCATGATTCAATTCATAATTCATGATTCATGATTCATGATTCAATTCATAATTCATGATTAATGATTCATGATTTAATTCATGATTTATGATTCATGATTCATGATTCATGATTCAATTCATGATTCATGATTCATGATTCAATTCATGATACATGATTCATGATTTATGATTCGATTCATTATTCATGATTCATGATTCATGATTAAATTCATGATTCATGATTCAATTCATGATTCATGATTCATGATTCATGATTCGTGATTCAATTCATGATTCATGATTCATGATTCATTTCATGATTCATGATTCACGATTCCTGATTCATGATTCGATTCATGATTCATGATTCATGATTCAATTCATGATTCATGATTCAAGATTCATGATTCATGATTCGATTCATGATTCATGATTCAATTCATGATTAATGATTCATGATTCAATTCATGATTCATGATTCAATTCATGATTCAATTCATGATTCATGATTCGATTCATGATTCTTGATTAATGATTCGATTCATGATTAATGATTCATGATTCAATTCATGATTCATGATTCAATTCATGATTCATGATTCATGATTCGATTCATGATTCTTGATTCATGATTCATGATTCAATTCATGATTCATGATTCATGATTCAATTCATGATTCATGATTCATGATTCATGATTCATGATTCATGATTCAATTTATGATTTATGATTCATGATTCAATTCATGATTCATGATTTAATTCATGATTCAATTCATGATTCATGATTCGATTCATGATTCATGATTCAATTCATGATTCATGATTCAATTCATGATTCATGATTCGATTCATGATTCATGATTCAATTCATGATTCATGATTCAATTCATGATTCATGATTCAATTCATGATTCAATTCATGATTCATGATTCATGATTCAATTTATTATTCATGATTCATGATTTAATTCATGATTCAATTCATAATTCATGATTCAATTTATTATTCATGATTCATGATTTATAATTCAATTCATAATTCATGATTCATGGTTCAATTCATAAATCATGATTCATGATTCATGATTCGATTCATGATTCAATTCATGATTCATAAATCATGATTCATGATTCATGATTCATGATTCAATTCCTGATTCAATTCATGATTCATAAATCATGATTCATGATTCATGATTCATGATTCAATTCCTGATTCATGATTCAATTCCTGATTAATAATTTATGATTCATGATTCAATTCATGATTCGAATCCTGATTCAATTTATGATTCATGATTTGATTTATGATTCATGATTCATGATTCAATTCATGATTCATGATTCATGATTCATGATTCATGATTCATGATTCATGATTCATGATTTATGATTCATGATTCATGATTCATGATTCAATTCATGATTCATGATTCATGATTCAATTCATGATTCATCATTCGATTCATGATTTTCGATTCATGATTCATGATTCGATTCATGATTCATGATTCATGATTCACTTCATGATTCAATTCATGATTCATGATTCAATTCATGTTTCAATTCATGATTCATGATTCAATTCATGATTCATGATTCAATTCATGATTCATGATTCAATTTATGATTCATGATTCAATTCAAGATTCATAATTCACGATTCAATTCATGATTCATGATTCAATTCATGATTCGAATCCTGATTCAATTCATGATTCGAATCCTGATTCAATTCATGATTCATGATTCATGATTCAATTCATATTTCATGATTCATGATTGAATTCATGATTCATGATTCATGATTCATGATTCATGGGTCAATTCATGATTCATGATTCATGATTCAATTTATGATTCATGATTCATGATTCAATTCATGATTCATGATTCGTTTCATGATTCTTGATTCATGATTCATAATTCGATTCATGATTCATGATTCATGATTCAATTCATGATTCAATTTATGATTCATGATTCATGATTCATAATTTAATTCCTGATTCAATTTATGATTCATGATTCAATTCATGATTCAATTCATGATTCATGATTCATGATTCAATTCATGATTCATGATTAAATTCATGATTCATGATTCGATTCAATTCATGATTCATGATTCAATTCATGATTCATAATTCATGATTCATGATTCAATTCATGATTCATGATTCAATTCATGATTCGAATCCTGATTCAATTCATGATTCGAATCCTGATTCAATTCATGATTCATGATTCATGATTCAATTCATGATTCATGATTCATGATTGAATTCATGATTCATGATTCGATTCATGATTCATGATGCATTATTCAATTCATGATTCATAATTCATGATTTATGATTCAATTCATGATTCAAGATTCAATTTGTGATTCATAATTCATGATTCATGATTCAATTCATGATTCATGATTCAATTCATGATTCGAATCCTGATTTAATTCATGATTCAAATCCTGATTCAATTCATGATTTATGATTCAATTCATGATTCATGATTCAATTCATAATTCATGATTCATGATTCATGATTTATGATTCAATTTATAATTCATGATTCATGATTCAATTCATGATTCATGATTCGTTTCATGATTCTTGATTCATGATTCATGATTTGATTTATGATTCATGATTCAAATTATGATTCATGATTCAGGATTCAATTCATGATTCATGATTCATGATTCATGATTCAATTCATAATTCATGATTAATGATTCATGATTTAATTCATGATTTATGATTCATGATTCATGATTCATGATTCAATTCATGATTCATGATTCATGATTCAATTCATGATACATGATTCATGATTTATGATTCGATTCATTATTCATGATTCATGATTCATGATTAAATTCATGATTCATGATTCAATTCATGATTCATGATTCATGATTCATGATTCGTGATTCAATTCATGATTCATGATTCATGATTCAATTCATGATTCAATTCATGATTCATGATTCATGATTCATGATTCGTGATTCAATTCATGATTCATGATTCATGATTCAATTCATGATTCATGATTCATGATTCCTGATTCATGATTCGATTCATGATTCATGATTCATGATTCAATTCATGATTCATGATTCAAGATTCATGATTCATGATTCAATTCATGATTAATGATTCATGATTCAATTCATGATTCATAATTCAATTCATGATTCAATTCATGATTCATGATTCGATTCATGATTAATGATTCATGATTCAATTCATGATTCATGATTCAATTCATGATTCATGATTCATGATTCGATTCATGATTCTTGATTCATGATTCATGATTCAATTCATGATTCATGATTCATGATTCAATTCATGATTCATGATTCATGATTCATGATTCATGATTCAATTAATGATTTATGATTCATGATTCAATTCATGATTCATGATTTAATTCATGATTCAATTCATGATTCATGATTCGATTCATGATTCATGATTCAATTCATGATTCATGATTCAATTCAATATTCATGATTCGATTCATGATTCATGATTCAATTCATGATTCATGATTCAATTCATGATTCATGATTCAATTCATGATTCAATTCATGATTCATGATTCATGATTCAATTTATTATTCATGATTTATGATTTAATTCATGATTCAATTCATGATTCATGATTCAATTTATTATTCATGATTCATGATTTATAATTCAATTCATGATTCATGATTCATGGTTCAATTCATGATTCATGATTCGATTCATGATTCAATTCATGATTCATAAATCATGATTCATGATTCATGATTCGATTCATGATTCAATTCATGATTCATAAATCATGATTCATGATTCATGATTCATGATTCAATTCCTGATTCAATTCATGATTCATAAATCATGATTCATGATTCATGATTCATGATTCAATTCCTGATTCATGATTCAATTCCTGATTAATAATTTATGATTCATGATTCAATTCATGATTCGAATCCTGATTCAATTTATGATTCATGATTTGATTTATGATTCATGATTCATGATTCAATTCATGATTCATGATTCATGATTCATGATTCATGATTCATGATTCATGATTCATGATTTATGATTCATGATTCATGATTCATGATTCAATTCATGATTCATGATTCATGATTCAATTCATGATTCATCATTCGATTCATGATTTTCGATTCATGATTCATGATTCGATTCATGATTCATGATTCATGATTCACTTCATGATTCAATTCATGATTCATGATTCAATTCATGTTTCAATTCATGATTCATGATTCAATTCATGATTTTTGATTCAATTCATGATTCATGATTCAATTTATGATTCATGATTCAATTCATGACTCATAATTCACGATTCAATTCATGATTCATGATTCAATTCATGATTCAATTTATGATTCATGATTCATGATTCATGATTTAATTCATGATTCAATTCATGATTCATGATTCAATTCATGATTCAATTCATTATTCATGATTCATGATTCAATTCATGATTCATGATTCAATGCATGATTCATGATTCAATTCATGATTCATGATTCAATTCATTTTTCATGATTCATGATTCAATTCATGATTCATGATTCAATTCATGATTCAATTCATACTTCATAATTCATAATTCATGATTCAATTCATGATTCATGATTCAATTCATGTTTCGAATCCTGATTCAATTCATGATTCATGATTCAACTCATGATTCATGATTTATGATTCAATTCATGATTCATGATTCATGATTCAATTCATGATTCATGATTCCTTTTTATGATTCTTGATTCATGATCCATGATTCGATTCATGATTCTTGATTCATGATTTAATTCATGATTCATGATTCATAATTCATGATTCATGATTCAATTCATGATTCATGATTCATGATTCATGATTCATGATTCAATTCATAATTCATGATTCATGATTCAATTCATGATTTATGATTCATGATTCAATTCATAATTCGTGATTCATGATTCAATTCATGATTCATGATTCGATTCATGATTCATGATTCATGATTCATGATTTATGATTCAATTCATGATTCAATTCATGATTCATGATTCATGATTCAATTCATAATTCATGATTCATGATTCATGATTCAATTCATGATTTATGATTCATGATTCAATTCATAATTCGTGATTCATGATTCATGATTCAATTCATGATTCATGATTCGATTCATGATTCATGATTCATGATTCAATTTATGATTCATGATTCATGATTAAATTCATGATTCAATTCATGATTCATGATTGATGAATTCAATTCATGATTCATGATTCATGATTTATGATTCAATTCATGATTCAATTCATGATTCATGATTCAATTCATGATTCATGATTCATGATTCAATTCATGATTCATGATTCGATTCATGATTCAATTCATGATTCATGATTCATGATTCAATTCATGATTCATGATTAAATTCATGATTCATGATTCGATTCATGATTCATGATGCATGATTCAATTCATGATTCATGATTCATGATTCATGATTCATGATTCAATTCATGATTCATGATTCATGATTCAATTCATGATTCAATTTATGATTCATGATTCATGATTCATAATTTAATTCATAATTCAATTTATGATTCATGATTCAATTCATGATTCAATTCATGATTCATGATTCATGATTCAATTCATGATTCATGATTAAATTCATGATTCATGATTCGATTCATGATTCATGATGCATGATTCAATTCATGATTCATGATTCATGATTCATGATTAAATTCATGATTCATGATTCAATTCATGATTTATAATTCATGATTCATGATTCAATTCATGATTCATGATTCAATTCATGATTCGAATCCTGATTCAATTCAATATTCGAATCCTGATTCAATTCATGATTCATGATTCATGATTCAATTCATGATTCATGATTCATGAATCATGAGTCATGAATTGACTCATGAATCATGAATCATGATTCATGATTCATGAGTCAATTCATGATTCATGATTCATGATTCAATTCATGATTCATGATTCATGATTCATGATTCATGATTCGATTCATGATTCATGATTCATGATTCAATTTATGATTCATGATTCATGATTCAATTCATGATTCATGATTCGTTTCATGATTCTTGATTCATGATTCATGATTCGATTCATGATTCATGATTCATGATTCAATTCATGATTCATGATTCATGATTCATGATTCAATTCATAATTCATGATTAATGATTCATGATTCAATTCATGATTTATGATTCATGATTCATGATTCATGATTCAATTCATGATTCATGATTCATGATTCAATTAATGATACATGATTCATGATTTATGATTTGATTCATGATTCATGATTCATGATTCAATTCATGATTCATGATTCAATTCATGATTCGAATCCTGATTCAATTCATGATTCGAATCCTGATTCAATTCATGATTCATGATTCTTGATTCAATTCATGATTCATGATTCATGATTGAATTCATGATTCATGATTCATGAGTCAATTCATGATTCATGATTCATGATTCAATTTATGATTCATGATTCATGATTCATGATTCATGATTCGATTCATGATTCATGATTCATGATTCAATTTATGATTCATGATTCATGATTCAATTCATGATTCATGATTCGTTTCATGATTCTTGATTCATGATTCATGATTCGATTCATGATTCATGATTCGATTCATGATTCAATTCATGATTCATTATTCATGATTAATGATTCATGATACAATTCATGATTCATGATTCATGATTCATGATTCAATTCATAATTCATGATTAATGATTCATGATTCAATTCATGATTTATGATTCATGATTCATGATTCAATTCATGATTCATGATGCATGATTCAATTCATGATTCATAATTCATGATTCAATTCATGATTCATAATTCATGATTCATGATTCAATTCATGATTCATGATTCAATTCATGATTCATGATTCATGATTCATGATTCATGATTCATGATTCAATTCATGATTCATGATTCATGATTCAATTCATGATTCATGATTTATGATTCAATTCATGATTCATGATTCATGATTCATGAGTCAATTCATGATTCATGATTCATGATTCAATTTATGATTCATGATTCATGATTCATGATTCAATTTATGATTCATGATTCAATTCATGATTCATGATTCGTTTCATGATTCTTGATTCATGATTCATGATTCGATTCATGATTCATGATTCATGATTCAATTCATGATTCATGATTCATGATTCATGATTCATGATTCAATTCATGATTCATGATTCATGATTCAATTCATAATTCATGATTAATGATTCATGATTCAATTCATGATTTATGATTCATGATTCATGATTCAATTCATAATTCATGATTAATGATTCATGATTCAATTCAGGATTCATGATTCAATTCATGATTCATGATTCATGATTTAATTTATAATTCATGATTCAATTCATGATTCAATTCATGAATCATGATTCATGATTCAATTCATGATTCATGATTCATGGTTAAATTCATGATTCATGATTCATGATTCAATTCATGATTCATGATTCATGGTTCAATTCATGATTCAATTCATGATTCATGATTCATGATTCAATTTATGATTCATGATTCATGATTCAATTCATGATTCAATTCATGATTCATGATTCAATTCATGATTCATGATTCAATTCATGATTCATGATTCAATTCATGATTCATGATTCAATTCATGATTTATAATTCATGATTCATGATTCAATTCATGATTCATGATTCAATTCATGATTCGAATCCTGATTCAATTCATGATTCGAATCCTGATTCAATTCATGATTCATGATTCAATTCATGATTCATGATTCATGATTCAATTCATGATTCATGATTCATGATTCATGAGTCAATTCATGATTCATGATTCATGATTCAATTCATGATTCATGATTCATGATTCATGATTAATGATTCGATTCATGATTCATGATTCATGATTCAATTTATGATTCATGATTCATGATTCAATTCATGATTCATGATTCGTTTCATGATTCTTGATTCATGATTCATGATTCGATTCATGATTCATGATTCATGATTCAATTCATGATTCATGATTCATGATTCATGATTCAATTAATGATTCATGATTCATGATTCATGATTCATGATTCAATTCATAATTCATGATTAATGATTCATGATTCAATTCATGATTTATGATTCATGATTCATGATTCATGATTCAATTCATGATTCATGATTCATGATTCAATTCATGATACATGATTCATGATTTATGATTTGATTCATGATTCATGATTCATGATTCAATTCATGATTCATGATTCAATTCATGATTCGAATCCTGATTCAATTCATGATTCGAATCCTGATTCAATTCATGATTCATGATTCATGATTCAATTCATGATTCATGATTCATGATTCATGATTCATGAGTCAATTCATGATTCATGATTCATGATTCAATTTATGATTCATGATTCATGATTCGATTCATGATTCATGATTCAATTTATGATTCATGATTCATGATTCATGATTCAATTCATGATTCATGATTTGTTTCATGATTCTTGATTCATGATTCATGATTCGATTCATAATTCATGATTCGATTCATGATTCATGATTCATGATTCAATTCATGATTCATGATTCATGATTAATGAGTCATGATACAATTCATGATTCATGGTTCATGATTCATGATTCAATTCATAATTCATGATTAATGATTCATGATTCAATTCATGATTTATGATTCATGATTCATGATTCATGATTCAATTCATGATTCATGATGCATGATTCAATTCATGATTCATGATTCAATTCATGATTCATGATTCAATTCATGATTCATAATTCATGATTCATGATTCAATTCATGATTCATGATTCAATTCATGATTCATGATTCATGATTCATAATTCAATTCATGATTCATGATTCATGATTCATGAGTCAATTCATGATTTATGATTCATGATTCATGATTCATGATTCAATTCATGATTCATGATTCATGATTCAATTTATGATTCATGATTCAATTCATGATTCATGATTTGTTTCATGATTCTTGATTCATGATTCATGATTCGATTCATGATTCATGATTCAATTCATGATTCATGATTCATGATTCATGATTCATGATTCATGATTCAATTCATGATTCATGATTGATGATTCATGATTCAATTCATAATTCATGATTATTGATTCATGATTCAATTCATGATTTATGATTCATGATTCATGATTCATGATTCAATTCATGATTCATGATTCATGATTCAATTCATGATTCATGATTCATGATTTAATTTATAATTCATGATTCAATTCATGATTCAATTCATGAATCATGATTAATGATTCAATTCATGATTCATGATTCATGGTTCAATTCATGATTCATGATTCATGATTCAATTCATGATTCATGATTCATGATTCAATTCATGATTCAATTCATGATTCATGATTCAATTTATGATTCATGATTCATGATTCATGATTCATGATTCAATTCATGATTCAATTCATGATTCATGATTCAATTTATGATTCATGATTCAATTCATGATTCATGATTCATGATTCAATTCATGATTCATGATTCAATTCATGATTCATGATTCAATTCATGATTCATGATTCATGATTCGATTCATGATTCATGATTCAATTCATGATTCAATTTATGATTTATGATTCATGATTCATGATTCAATTCATGATTCATGATTCAATTCATGATTCATGATTCATGATTCATGATTCAATTCATGATTCATGATTACATTTATGATTCATGATTCGATTCATGATTCATGATGCATGATTTAATTCATGATTCATGATTCATAATTCATGATTCATGATTCATGATTCAATTCATGATTCATGATTCAATTCATGATTCATAATTCAGGATTCATGATTTAATTCATGATTCATGATTCAATTCATGATTCGAATCCTGATTCAATTCCAGATTCGAATCCTGATTCAATTCATGATTGAAGATTCATGATTCAATTCATGATTCATGATTCATGATTCGATTCATGATTCATGATTCATGATTCAATTTATGATTCATGATTCATGATTCAATTCATGATTCATGATTCGTTTCATAATTCTTGATTCATGATTCATGATTCGTTTCATGATTCTTGATTCATGATTCAATTTATGATTTATGATTCATGATTCATGATTCATGATTCATGATTCAATTCATGATTCATGATTCATGATTCATGATTCATAATTCAATTCATAATTCATGATTAATGATTCATGATTCAATTCATGATTTATGATTCATGATTCATGATTCATGATTCATGATTCAATTCATGATTCATGATTCATGATTCAATACATGATTCATGATTCATGATTTATGATTCGATTCATGATTCATGATTCATGGTTCATGATTCAATTCATGATTTATGATTCAATTCATGATTCATGATTCATGATTCAATTCATGATTCATGATTCATGATTCAATTCATGATTCATGATTCATGATTCATGATTCATGATTCATGATTCAATTCATGATTCATGATTCAAGATTCATGATTCATGATTCATGATTCAATTCATGATTCATGATTCAAGATTCATGATTCATGATTCAATTCATGATTCATGATTCAATTCATGATTCATGATTCATGATTATAGATTCATGATTCAATTCATGATTCATGATTCAATTCATGATTCAATTCATGATTCATGATTCGATTCATGAATTATAATTCATGATTCAATTCATAATTCATGATTCATGATTCAATTCATGATTCTTGATTCATGATTCATGATTCGATTCATGATTCTAGATTCATGATTCAATTCATGATTCATGATTCAATTCATGATTCATGATTCGATTCATGATTCATGATTCGATTCATGATTCATGATTCAATTCATGATTCATGATTCATGATTCAATTCATGATTCAATTCATGATTTATGATTCGATTCATGATTCATGATTCAATTCATGATTCATGATTCATGATTCAATTCATGATTCATGATTAATGATTCAATTCATGATTCATGATTCAATTCATGATTCAATTCATGATTCATGATTCATGATTCATGATTGAATTCATGATTCAATTCATGATTTATGATTGCTGAATTCAATTCATGATTCATGATTTATGATTTATGATTTAAATCATGATTCAATTCATGATTCATGATTCAATTTATGATTCATGATTCAATTCATGATTCATGAATCATGATTCAATTCATGATTCAATTTATGATTCATGATTCAATTCATGATTCAATTCATGATTCATGATTCATGATTCAATTCATGATTCAATTCATGATTCATGATTCATGATTCAATTCATGATTCATGATTCAATTCATGATTCATGATTAAATTATGATTCATGATTCGATTCATGATTCATGATGCATGATTCAATTCATGATTCATGATTCATGATTCATGATTCAATTCATGATTCATGATTCAATTCATGATTCATAATTCATGATTCATGATTCAATTCATGACTCAAGATTCAATTCATGATTTGAATCCTGATTCAATTCATGATTCGAATCCTGATTCAATTCATGATTCATGATTCAATTCATGATTCATGATTCATGATTCAATTCATGATTCATGATTCATGATTCAATTCATGATTCATGATTCATGATTCATGATTCATGATTCAATTCATGATTCATGATTCATGATTCATGATTCATGATTCGATTCATGATTCATGATTCAATTTATGATTCATGATTCATGATTCAATTCATGATTCATGATTCGTTTCATGATTCTTGATTCATGATTCGTTTCATGATTCTTGATTCATGATTCATGATTCGATTCATGATTCATGATTCATGATTCAATTCATGATTCATGATTCATGATTCATGATTCATGATTCAATTCATAATTCATGATTAATGATTCATGATTCAATTCATGATTTATGATTCATGATTCATGATTCATGATTCATGATTCAATTCATGATTCATGATTAATGATTCATGATTCAATTCATGATTTATGATTCATGATTCATGATTCATGATTCAATTCATGATTCATGATTCATGATTTATGATTCGATTCATGATTCATGATTCATGATTCAATTCATGATTTATGATTCAATTCATGATTCATGATTCATGATTCAATTCATGATTCATGATTCATGATTCAATTCATGATTCATGATTCATGATTCATGAGTCAATTCATGATTCATGATTCATGATTCAATTTATGATTCATGATTCATGATTCATGATTCGATTCATGATTCATGATTCAATTTATGATTCATGATTCAATTCATGATTCATGATTCGTTTCATGATTCTCGATTCATGATTCATGATTCGATTCATGATTCATGATTCATTTCATGATTCATGATTCATGATTCATGATTCAATTCATGATTCATGATTCATGATTCATGATTCAATTCATAATTCATGATTAATGATTCATGATTCAATTCATGATTCATGATTCATGATTCATAATTCAATTCATGATTCATGATTCATGATTGAATTCATGATTCATGATTCATGAGTCATTTCATGATTCATGATTCATGATTCAATTTATGATTCATGATTCATGATTCGATTCATGATTCATGATTCATGATTCAATTTATGATTCATGATTCAATTCATGATTCGTTTCATGATTCTTGATTCATGATTCATGATTCGAATTATGATTCATGATTCATGATTCAATTCATGATTCATGATTAAATTATGATTCATGATTCGATTCATGATTCATGATGCATGATTCAATTCATGATTCATGATTCATGATTCATGATTCATGATTCAATTCATGATTCATGATTCAATTCATGATTCATAATTCATGATTCATGATTCAATTCATGACTCAAGATTCAATTCATGATTTGAATCCTGATTCAATTCATGATTCGAATCCTGATTCAATTCATGATTCATGATTCAATTCATGATTCATGATTCATGATTCAATTCATGATTCATGATTCATGATTCAATTCATGATTCATGATTCATGATTCATGATTCATGATTCAATTCATGATTCATGATTCATGATTCATGATTCATGATTCGATTCATGATTCATGATTCAATTTATGATTCATGATTCATGATTCAATTCATGATTCATGATTCGTTTCATGATTCTTGATTCATGATTCATGATTCGATTCATGATTCATGATTCATGATTCAATTCATGATTCATGATTCATGATTAATGATTCATGATTCAATTCATGATTTATGATTCATGATTCATGATTCATGATTCATGATTCATGATTCAATTCATGATTCATGATTAATGATTCATGATTCAATTCATGATTTATGATTCATGATTCATGATTCATGATTCATGATTCAATTCATGATTCATGATTCATGATTTATGATTCAATTCATGATTCATGATTCATGATTTAATTCATGATTTATGATTCAATTCATGATTCATGATTCATGATTCAATTCATGATTCATGATTCATGATTCAATTCATGATTCATGATTCATGATTCATGAGTCAATTCATGATTCATGATTCATGATTCAATTTATGATTCATGATTCATGATTCATGATTCGATTCATGATTCATGATTCAATTTATGATTCATGATTCAATTCATGATTCATGATTCGTTTCATGATTCTCGATTCATGATTCATGATTCGATTCATGATTCATGATTCATTTCATGATTCATGATTCATGATTCATGATTCATGATTCAATTCATGATTCATGATTCATGATTCATGATTCAATTCATAATTCATGATTAATGATTCATGATTCAATTCATGATTCATGATTCATGATTCATAATTCAATTCATGATTCAATGATTCATGATTGAATTCATGATTCATGATTCATGAGTCAATTCATGATTCATGATTCATGATTCAATTTATGATTCATGATTCATGATTCATGATTCATGATTCGATTCATGATTCATGATTCATGATTCAATTTATGATTCATGATTCAATTCATGATTCGTTTCATTATTCTTGATTCATGATTCATGATTCGAATTATGATTCATGATTCATGATTCAATTCATGATTCATGATTTTTGATTCATGATTCATGATTCAATTTATGATTCATGATTCATGATTCATGATTCAATTCATGATTCATGATTCGAATCCTGATTCAATTCAAGATTCGAATCCTGATTCAATTCATTGATTAATGATTCATGATTCAATTCATGATTCATGATTCATGATTCATGATTCAATTCATGATTCATGATTCATGATTCATGATTCATGATTCGATTCATGATTCATGATTCAATTTATGATTCATGATTCATGATTCAATTCATGATTCATGATTCGTTTCATGATTCTTGATTCATGATTCATGATTCGTTTCATGATTCTTGATTCATGATTCAATTCATGATTTATGATTCATGATTCATGATTCAATTCATGATTCATGATTCATGATTCATGATTCATGATTCAATTCATAATTCATGATTAATGATTCATGATTCAATTCATGATTCATGATTCATGATTCATAATTCAATTCATGATTCATGATTCATGATTGAATTCATGATTCATGATTCATGAGTCAATTCATGATTCATGATTCATGATTCAATTTATGATTCATGATTCATGATTCATGATTCATGATTCGATTCATGATTCATGATTCATGATTCAATTTATGATTCATGATTCAATTCATGATTCGTTTCATTATTCTTGATTCATGATTCATGATTCGAATTATGATTCATGATTCATGATTCAATTCATGATTCATGATTTATGATTCATGATTCATGATTCAATTTATGATTCATGATTCATGATTCATGATTCAATTCATGATTCATGATTCGAATCCTGATTCAATTCAAGATTCGAATCCTGATTCAATTCATGATTAATGATTCATGATTCAATTCATGATTCATGATTCATGATTCATGATTCAATTCATGATTCATGATTCATGATTCATGATTCATGATTCGATTCATGATTCATGATTCAATTTATGATTCATGATTCATGATTCAATTCATGATTCATGATTCGTTTCATGATTCTTGATTCATGATTCATGATTCGTTTCATGATTCTTGATTCATGATTCAATTCATGATTTATGATTCATGATTCATGATTCAATTCATGATTCATGATTCATGATTCATGATTCATGATTCAATTCATAATTCATGATTAATGATTCATGATTCAATTCATGATTTATGATTCATGATTCATGATTCATGATTCATGATTCAATTCATGATTCATGATTCATGATTCAATTCATGATTCATGATTCATGATTTATGATTCGATTCATGATTCATGATTCATGATTCATGATTCAATTCATGATTCATGATTCATGATTCATGATTCGTTTCATGATTCTTGATTCATGATTCAATTCATGATTTATGATTCATGATTCATGATTCATGATTCAATTCATGATTCATGATTCATGATTCATGATTCAATTCATAATTCATGATTAATGATTCATGATTCAATTCATGATTTATGATTCATGATTCATGATTTATGATTCGATTCATGATTCATGATTCATGAAACATGATTCAATTCATGATTTATGATTCAATTCATGATTCATGATTCATGATTCAATTCATAATTCATGATTAATGATTCATGATTCAATTCATGATTTATGATTCATGATTCATGATTCATGATTCATGATTCAATTCATGATTCATGATTCAATTCATAATTCATGATTAATGATTCATGATTCAATTCATGATTTATGATTCATGATTCATGATTCATGATTCATGATTCAATTCATGATTCATGATTCAATTCATGATTCATGATTCATGATTCAATTCATGATTCATGATTCATGATTTATGATTCGATTCATGATTCATGATTCATGATTCATGATTCAATTCATGATTTATGATTCAATTCATGATTCATGATTCATGATTCAATTTCATGATTCATGATTCATGATTCAATTCATGATTTATGATTCATAATTCATGATTCATGATTCGATTCATGATTCATGATTCATGATTCAATTCATGATTCAAGATTCATGATTCATGATTTATGATTCAATTCATGATTCATGATTCATGATTCGATTCATGATTCATGATTCAATTCATGATTCATGATTCAAGATTCATGATTCATGATTTATGATTCAATTCATGATTCATGATTCATGATTCATGATTCATGATTCAATTCATGATTCATGATTCAATTCAAGATTCATAATTCATGATTCATGATTCAATTCATGACTCAAGATTCAATTCATGATTTGAATCCTGATTCAATTCATGATTCGAATCCTGATTCAATTCATGATTCATGATTCAATTCATGATTCATGATTCAATTCATGATTCATGATTCATGATTCAATTCATGATTCATGATTCATGATTCATGATTCATGATTCAATTCATGATTCATGATTCAATTTATGATTCATGATTCATGATTCAATTCATGATTCATGATTTGTTTCATGATTCTTGATTCATGATTCATGATTCAATTCATGATTCATGATTCGTTTCATGATTCTTGATTCATGATTCATGATTCGATTTATGATTCATGATTCATGATTCATGATTCAATTCATGATTCATGATTCATGATTCAATTCATAATTCATGATTCATGATTCATGATTCATGATTCAATTCATGATTCATGATTCATGATTCAATTAATGATACATGATTCATGATTTATGATTTGATTCATGATTCATGATTCATGATTCAATTCATGATTCATGATTCAATTCATGATTCGAATCCTGATTCAATTCATGATTCGAATCCTGATTCAATTCATGATTCATGATTCTTGATTCAATTCATGATTCATGATTCATGATTGAATTCATGATTCATGATTCATGATTCATGATTCATGAGTCAATTCATGATTCATGATTCATGATTCAATTTATGATTCATGATTCATGATTCATGATTTATGATTCGATTCATGATTCATGATTCATGATTCAATTCATGATTCATGATTCAATTCATGATTCATGATTCGTTTCATGATTCTTGATTCATGATTCATGATTCGATTCATGATTCATGATTCGATTCATGATTCATGATTCATGATTCAATTCATGATTCATGATTCATGATTCATGATTCAATTCATAATTCATGATTAATGATTCATGATTCAATTCATGATTTATGATTCATGATTCATGATTCATGATTCAATTCATGATTCATGATGCATGATTCAATTCATGATTCATAATTCATGATTCAATTCATGATTCATAATTCATGATTCATGATTCAATTCATGATTCATGATTCAATTCATGATTCATGATTCATGATTCATGATTCATGATTCAATTCATGATTCATGATTGAATTCATGATTCATGATTCATGATTCAATTCATGATTCATGATTCATGAGTCAATTCATGATTCATGATTCATGATTCAATTTATGATTCATGATTCATGATTCATGATTCATGATTCAATTCATGATTCATGATTCATGATTCAATTTATGATTCATGATTCAATTCATGATTCATGATTCGTTTCATGATTCTTGATTCATGATTTATGATTCGATTCATGATTCATGATTCATGATTCATGATTCATGATTCATGATTCAATTCATGATTCATGATTCATGATTCATGATTCAATTCATAATTCATGATTAATGATTCATGATTCAATTCATGATTTATGATTCATGATTCATGATTCATGATTCAATTCATGATTCATGATTCAATTCATGATTCATGATTCATGATTTAATTTATAATTCATGATTCAATTCATGATTCAATTCATGAATCATGATTCATGATTCAATTCATGATTCATGATTCATGGTTAAATTCATGATTCATGATTCATGATTCAATTCATGATTCATGATTCATGGTTCAATTCATGATTCAATTCATGATTCATGATTCATGATTCAAATTATGATTCATGATTCATGATTCAATTCATGATTCAATTCATGATTCATGATTCAATTCATGATTCATGATTCAATTCATGATTCATGATTCAATTCATGATTTATAATTCATGATTCATGATTCAATTCATGATTCATGATTCAATTCATGATTCGAATCCTGATTCAATTCATGATTCGAATCCCGATTCAATTCATGATTCATGATTCATGATTCAATTCATGATTCATGATTCATGATTCAATTCATGATTCATGATTCATGATTCATGAGTCAATTCATGATTCATGATTCATGATTCAATTCATGATTCATGATTCATGATTCATGATTAATGATTCGATTCATGATTCATGATTCATGATTCAATTTATGATTCATGATTCATGATTCCAATTCATGATTCATGATTCGTTTCATGATTCTTGATTCATGATTCATGATTCGATTCATGATTCATGATTCATGATTCAATTCATGATTCATGATTCATGATTCATGATTCAATTAATGATTCATGATTCATGATTCATGATTCATGATTCAATTCATAATTCATGATTCATGATTCAATTCATGATACATGATTCATGATTTATGATTTGATTCATGATTCATGATTCATGATTCAATTCATGATTCATGATTCAATTCATGATTCGAATCCTGATTCAATTCATGATTCGAATCCTGATTCAATTCATGATTCATGATTCATGATTCAATTCATGATTCATGATTCATGATTCAATTCATGATTCATGATTCAATTCATGATTCATGATTCATGATTCATAATTCATGATTCATGATTCAATTCATGATTTATGATTCATGATACATGATTCATGATTCAATTCATGATTCATGATTCATGATTCAATTCATGATACATGATTCATGATTCATGATTCATGATTCAATTCATGATTCATGATTCAATTCATGATTCGAATCCTGATTCAATTCATGATTCGAATCCTGATTCAATTCATGATTCATGATTCATGATTCAATTCATGATTCATGATTCATGATTCAATTCATGATTCATGATTCATGATTCATGATTCATGAGTCAATTCATGATTCATGATTCAATTTATGATTCATGATTCATGATTCATGATTCATGATTCGATTCATGATTCATGATTCATGATTCAATTTATGATTCATGATTCATGATTCATGATTCAATTCATGATTCATGATTTGTTTCATGATTCTTGATTCATGATTCATGATTCGATTCATAATTCATGATTCGATTCATGATTCATGATTCATGATTCAATTCATGATTCATGATTCATGATTAATGAGTCATGATACAATTCATGATTCATGGTTCATGATTCATGATTCAATTCATAATTCATGATTAATGATTCATGATTCAATTCATGATTTATGATTCATGATTCATGATTCATGATTCAATTCATGATTCATGATGCATGTTTTAATTCATGATTCATGATTCAATTCATGATTCATGATTCAATTCATGATTCATAATTCATGATTCATGATTCAATTCATGATTCATGATTCAATTCATGATTCATAATTCATGATTCATGATTGAATTCATGATTCATGATTCATGATTGAATTCATGATTCATGATTCATGATTCAATTCATGATTCATGATTCATGATTCATGAGTCAATTCATGATTTATGATTCATGATTCATGATTCATGATTCAATTCATGATTCATGATTCATGATTCAATTTATGATTCATGATTCAATTCATGATTCAATTTATGATTCATGATTCATGATTCATGATTCATGATTCAATTCATGATTCATGATTCATGATTCAATTTATGATTCATGATTCAATTCATGATTCATGATTCGTTTCATGATTCTTGATTCATGATTTATGATTCGATTCATGATTCATGATTCATGATTCATGATTCATGATTCATGATTCATGATTCAATTCATGATTCATGATTCATGATTCATGATTCAATTCATAATTCATGATTAATGATTCATGATTCAATTCATGATTTATGATTCATGATTCATGATTCATGATTCAATTCATGATTCATGATTCAATTCATGATTCATGATTCATGATTTAATTTATAATTCATGATTCAATTCATGATTCAATTCATGATTCATGATTCATGGTTAAATTCATGATTCATGATTCATGATTCAATTCATGATTCATGATTCATGGTTCAATTCATGATTCAATTCATGATTCATGATTCATGATTCAATTTATGATTCATGATTCATGATTCAATTCATGATTCAATTCATGATTCATGATTCAATTCATGATTCATGATTCAATTCATGATTCATGATTCAATTCATGATTCATGATTCAATTCATGATTTATAATTCATGATTCATGATTCAATTCATGATTCATGATTCAATTCATGATTCGAATCCTGATTCAATTCATGATTCGAATCCCGATTCAATTCATGATTCATGATTCATGATTCAATTCATGATTCATGATTCATGATTCAATTCATGATTCATGATTCATGATTCATGAGTCAATTCATGATTCATGATTCATGATTCAATTCATTATTCATGATTCATGATTCATGATTAATGATTCGATTCATGATTCATGATTCATGATTCAATTTATGATTCATGATTCATGATTCAATTCATGATTCATGATTCGTTTCATGATTCTTGATTCATGATTCATGATTCGATTCATGATTCATGATTCATGATTCAATTCATGATTCATGATTCATGATTCAATTAATGATTCATGATTCATGATTCATGATTCATGATTCAATTCATAATTCATGATTCATGATTCAATTCATGATACATGATTCATGATTTATGATTTGATTCATGATTCATGATTCATGATTCAATTCATGATTCATGATTCAATTCATGATTCGAATCCTGATTCAATTCATGATTCGAATCCTGATTCAATTCATGATTCATGATTCATGATTCAATTCATGATTCATGATTCATGATTCAATTCATGATTCATGATTCATGATTCATGATTCATGATTCAATTCATGATTTATGATTCATGATTCATGATTCATGATTCAATTCATGATTCATGATTCATGATTCAATTCATGATACATGATTCATGATTTATGATTATATTCATGATTCATGATTCATGATTCAATTCATGATTCATGATTCAATTCATGATTCGAATCCTGATTCAATTCATGATTCGAATCCTGATTCAATTCATGATTCATGATTCATGATTCAATTCATGATTCATGATTCATGATTCAATTCATGATTCATGATTCATGATTCATGAGTCAATTCATGATTCATGATTCATGATTCAATTTATGATTCATGATTCATGATTCATGATTCATGATTCGATTCATGATTCATGATTCATGATTCAATTTATGATTCATGATTCATGATTCATGATTCAATTCATGATTCATGATTTGTTTCATGATTCTTGATTCATGATTCATGATTCGATTCATAATTCATGATTCGATTCATGATTCATGATTCATGATTCAATTCATGATTCATGATTCATGATTAATGAGTCATGATACAATTCATGATTCATGGTTCATGATTCATGATTCAATTCATAATTCATGATTAATGATTCATGATTCAATTCATGATTTATGATTCATGATTCATGATTCATGATTCAATTCATGATTCATGATGCATGTTTCAATTCATGATTCATGATTCAATTCATGATTCATGATTCAATTCATGATTCATAATTCATGATTCATGATTCAATTCATGATTCATGATTCAATTCATGATTCATGATTCATGATTCATAATTCATGATTCATGATTCAATTCATGATTCATGATTCATGATTGAATTCATGATTCATGATTCATGATTCAATTCATGATTCATGATTCATGATTCATGAGTCAATTCATGATTTATGATTCATGATTCATGATTCATGATTCAATTCATGATTCATGATTCATGATTCATGATTCATGATTCAATTTATGATTCATGATTCAATTCATGATTCATGATTTGTTTCATGATTCTTGATTCATGATTCATGATTCGATTCATGATTCATGATTCAATTCATGATTCATGAT
The DNA here is from genome assembly GCF_038048845.1 of Mixophyes fleayi. Lineage (NCBI taxonomy): Eukaryota > Metazoa > Chordata > Amphibia > Anura > Limnodynastidae > Mixophyes > Mixophyes fleayi. The sequence goes on along the minus strand of NW_027446921.1, from coordinate 11,032 downwards.
TCATGATTCATGATTCAATTCATAATTCATGATTAATGATTCATGATTCAATTCATGATTTATGATTCATGATTCATGATTCAATTCATGATTCATGATTCATGATTCAATTCATGATTCATGATTCATGATTTAATTTATAATTCATGATTCAATTCATGATTCAATTCATGAATCATGATTCATGATTCAATTCATGATTCATGATTCATGATTCAATTCATAATTCATGATTAATGATTCATGATTCAATTCATGATTTATGATTCATGATTCATGATTCATGATTCAATTCATGATTCATGATTCATGATTCAATACATGATTCATGATTCATGATTTATGATTCGATTCATGATTCATGATTCATGATTCAATTTATGATTCATGATTCAAGATTCATGAATCATGATTCAATTCATGATTCATGATTCAAGATTCATGATTCATGATTTATGATTCAATTCATGATTCATGATTCATGATTATAGATTCATGATTCAATTCATGATTCATGATTCAATTCATGATTCAATTCATGATTCATGATTCGATTCATGATTCATGATTCATGATTCATGATTCAATTCATAATTCATGATTCATGATTCAATTCATGATTCTTGATTCATGATTCATGATTCGATTTATGATTCTAGATTCATGATTCAATTCATGATTCATGATTCAATTCATGATTCAAGATTCATGATTCGATTCATGATTCATGATTCGATTCATGATTCATGATTCAATTCATGATTCATGATTCATGATTTAATTCATGATTCAATTCATGATTTATGATTCGATTCATGATTCATGATTCAATTCATGATTCATGATTCATGATTCAATTCATGATTCATGATTAATGATTCAATTCATGATTCATGATTCATGATTCAATTCATGATTCAATTCATGATTCATGATTCATGATTCAATTTATGATTCATGATTCATGATTCAATTCATGATTCATGATTCAATTCATGATTCGAATCCTGATTCAATTCAATATTCGAATCCTGATTCAATTCATGATTCATGATTCATGATTCAATTCATGATTCATGATTCATGAATCATGAATCATGAATTGACTCATGAATCATGAATCATGATTCATGATTCATGAGTCAATTCATGATTCATGATTCATGATTCAATTCATGATTCATGATTCATGATTCATGATTCGATTCATGATTCATGATTCATGATTCAATTTATGATTCATGATTCATGATTCAATTCATGATTCATGATTCGTTTCATGATTCTTGATTCATGATTCATGATTCGATTCATGATTCATGATTCATGATTCAATTCATGATTCATGATTCATGATTCATGATTCAATTCATAATTCATGATTAATGATTCACGATTCAATTCATGATTTATGATTCATGATTCATGATTCATGATTCAATTCATGATTCATGATTCATGATTCAATTAATGATACATGATTCATGATTTATGATTTGATTCATGATTCATGAGTCATGATTCAATTCATGATTCATGATTCAATTCATGATTCGAATCCTGATTCAATTCATGATTCGAATCCTGATTCAATTCATGATTCATGATTCTTGATTCAATTCATGATTCATGATTGAATTCATGATTCATGATTCATGATTCATGATTCATGAGTCAATTCATGATTCATGATTCATGATTCAATTTATGATTCATGATTCATGATTCATGATTCGATTCATGATTCATGATTCATGATTCAATTTATGATTCATGATTCATGATTCAATTCATGATTCATGATTCGTTTCATGATTCTTGATTCATGATTCATGATTCGATTCATGATTCATGATTCGATTCATGATTCATGATTCAATTCATGATTCATTATTCATGATTAATGATTCATGATACAATTCATGATTCATGATTCATGATTCATGATTCAATTCATAATTCATGATTAATGATTCATGATTCAATTCATGATTTATGATTCATGATTCATGATTCAATTCATGATTCATGATGCATGATTCAATTCATGATTCATAATTCATGATTCAATTCATGATTCATAATTCATGATTCATGATTCAATTCATGATTCATGATTCAATTCATGATTCATGATTCATGATTCATGATTCATGATTCATGATTCAATTCATGATTCATGATTCATGATTGAATTCATGATTCATGATTCATGATTCAATTCATGATTCATGATTCATGATTCATGAGTCAATTCATGATTCATGATTCATGATTCAATTTATGATTCATGATTCATGATTCATGATTCAATTTATGATTCATGATTCAATTCATGATTCATGATTCGTTTCATGATTCTTGATTCATGATTCATGATTCGATTCATGATTCATGATTCATGATTCAATTCATGATTCATGATTCATGATTCATGATTCATGATTCAATTCATGATTCATGATTCATGATTCAATTCATAATTCATGATTAATGATTCATGATTCAATTCATGATTTATGATTCATGATTCATGATTCATGATTCAATTCATGATTCATGATTCAATTCATGATTCATGATTCATGATTCAATTCATAATTCATGATTAATGATTCATGATTCAATTCATGATTCAATTCATGAATCATGATTCATGATTCAATTCATGATTCATGATTCATGGTTAAATTCATGATTCATGATTCAATTCATGATTCATGATTCATGGTTCAATTCATGATTCAATTCATGATTCATGATTCATGATTCAATTTATGATTCATGATTCATGATTCAATTCATGATTCAATTCATGATTCATGATTCAATTCATGATTCATGATTCAATTCATGATTCATGATTAAATTCATGATTCATGATTCAATTCATGATTTATAATTCATGATTCATGATTCAATTCATGATTCATGATTCAATTCATGATTCGAATCCTGATTCAATTCATGATTCGAATCCTGATTCAATTCATGATTCATGATTCATGATTCAATTCATGATTCATGATTCATGATTCAATTCATGATTCATGATTCATGATTCATGAGTCAATTCATGATTCATGATTCATGATTCAATTCATGATTCATGATTCATGATTCATGATTAATGATTCGATTCATGATTCATGATTCATGATTCAATTTATGATTCATGATTCATGATTCAATTCATGATTCATGATTCGTTTCATGATTCTTGATTCATGATTCATGATTCGATTCATGATTCATAATTCATGATTCAATTCATGATTCATGATTCATGATTCATGATTCATGATTCAATTAATGATTCATGATTCATGATTCATGATTCATGATTCAATTCATAATTCATGATTAATGATTCATGATTCAATTCATGATTTATGATTCATGATTCATGATTCATGATTCAATTCATGATTCATGATTCATGATTCAATTCATGATACATGATTCATGATTTATGATTTGATTCATGATTCATGATTCATGATTCAATTCATGATTCATGATTCAATTCATGATTCGAATCCTGATTCAATTCATGATTCGAATCCTGATTCAATTCATGATTCATGATTCATGATTCAATTCATGATTCATGATTCATGATTCAATTCATGATTCATGATTCATGATTCATGATTCATGAGTCAATTCATGATTCATGATTCATGATTCAATTTATGATTCATGATTCATGATTCGATTCATGATTCATGATTCATGATTCAATTTATGATTCATGATTCATGATTCATGATTCAATTCATGATTCATGATTTGTTTCATGATTCTTGATTCATGATTCATGATTCGATTCATAATTCATGATTCGATTCATGATTCATGATTCATGATTCAATTCATGATTCATGATTCATGATTAATGAGTCATGATACAATTCATGATTCATGGTTCATGATTCATGATTCAATTCATAATTCATGATTAATGATTCATGATTCAATTCATGATTCATGATTTATGATTCATGATTCATGATTCAATTCATGATTCATGATGCATGATTCAATTCATGATTCATAATTCATGATTCAATTCATGATTCATAATTCATGATTCATGATTCAATTCATGATTCATGATTCAATTCATGATTCATGATTCATGATTCATGATTCATGATTCATGATTCAATTCATGATTCATGATTCATGATTGAATTCATGATTCATGATTCATGATTCATGAGTCAATTCATGATTCATGATTCATGATTCAATTTATGATTCATGATTCATGATTCATGATTCAATTTATGATTCATGATTCAATTCATGATTCATGATTCGTTTCATGATTCTTGATTCATGATTCATGATTCGATTCATGATTCATGATTCATGATTCAATTCATGATTCATGATTCATGATTCATGATTCATGATTCAATTCATGATTCATGATTCATGATTCAATTCATAATTCATGATTAATGATTCATGATTCAATTCATGATTTATGATTCATGATTCATGATTCATGATTCAATTCATGATTCATGATTCAATTCATGATTCATGATTGATGATTCAATTCATAATTCATGATTAATGATTCATGATTCAATTCATGATTCAATTCATGAATCATGATTCATGATTCAATTCATGATTCATGATTCATGGTTAAATTCATGATTCATGATTCAATTCATGATTCATGATTCATGGTTCAATTCATGATTCAATTCATGATTCATGATTCATGATTCAATTTATGATTCATGATTCATGATTCAATTCATGATTCAATTCATGATTCATGATTCAATTCATGATTCATGATTCAATTCATGATTCATGATTAAATTCATGATTCATGATTCAATTCATGATTTATAATTCATGATTCATGATTCAATTCATGATTCATGATTCAATTCATGATTCGAATCCTGATTCAATTCATGATTCGAATCCTGATTCAATTCATGATTCATGATTCATGATTCAATTCATGATTCATGATTCATGATTCAATTCATGATTCATGATTCATGATTCATGAGTCAATTCATGATTCATGATTCATGATTCAATTCATGATTCATGATTCATGATTCATGATTAATGATTCGATTCATGATTCATGATTCATGATTCAATTTATGATTCATGATTCATGATTCAATTCATGATTCATGATTCGTTTCATGATTCTTGATTCATGATTCATGATTCGATTCATGATTCATAATTCATGATTCAATTCATGATTCATGATTCATGATTCATGATTCATGATTCAATTAATGATTCATGATTCATGATTCATGATTCATGATTCAATTCATAATTCATGATTAATGATTCATGATTCAATTCATGATTTATGATTCATGATTCATGATTCATGATTCATGATTCAATTCATGATTCATGATTCATGATTCAATTCATGATACATGATTCATGATTTATGATTTGATTCATGATTCATGATTCAATTCATGATTCATGATTCAATTCATGATTCGAATCCTGATTCAATTCATGATTCGAATCCTGATTCAATTCATGATTCATGATTCATGATTCAATTCATGATTCATGATTCATGATTCAATTCATGATTCATGATTCATGATTCATGATTCATGAGTCAATTCATGATTCATGATTCATGATTCAATTTATGATTCATGATTCATGATTCGATTCATGATTCATGATTCATGATTCAATTTATGATTCATGATTCATGATTCATGATTCAATTCATGATTCATGATTTGTTTCATGATTCTTGATTCATGATTCATGATTCGATTCATAATTCATGATTCGATTCATGATTCATGATTCATGATTCAATTCATGATTCATGATTCATGATTAATGAGTCATGATACAATTCATGATTCATGGTTCATGATTCATGATTCAATTCATAATTCATGATTCATGATTGAATTCATGATTCATGATTCATGATTCAATTCATTAATTCATGATTCATGATTCATGAGTCAATTCATGATTCATGATTCATGATTCAATTTATGATTCATGATTCATGATTCATGATTCAATTTATGATTCATGATTCAATTCATGATTCATGATTCGTTTCATGATTCTTGATTCATGATTCATGATTCGATTCATGATTCATGATTCATGATTCAATTCATGATTCATGATTCATGATTCATGATTCATGATTCAATTCATGATTCATGATTCATGATTCAATTCATAATTCATGATTAATGATTCATGATTCAATTCATGATTTATGATTCATGATTCATGATTCATGATTCAATTCATGATTCATGATTCAATTCATGATTCATGATTCATGATTCAATTCATAATTCATGATTAATGATTCATGATTCAATTCATGATTCAATTCATGAATCATGATTCATGATTCAATTCATGATTCATGATTCATGGTTAAATTCATGATTCATGATTCAATTCATGATTCATGATTCATGGTTCAATTCATGATTCAATTCATGATTCATGATTCATGATTCAATTTATGATTCATGATTCATGATTCAATTCATGATTCAATTCATGATTCATGATTCAATTCATGATTCATGATTCAATTCATGATTCATGATTAAATTCATGATTCATGATTCAATTCATGATTTATAATTCATGATTCATGATTCAATTCATGATTCATGATTCAATTCATGATTCGAATCCTGATTCAATTCATGATTCGAATCCTGATTCAATTCATGATTCATGATTCATGATTCAATTCATGATTCATGATTCATGATTCAATTCATGATTCATGATTCATGATTCATGAGTCAATTCATGATTCATGATTCATGATTCAATTCATGATTCATGATTCATGATTCATGATTAATGATTCGATTCATGATTCATGATTCATGATTCAATTTATGATTCATGATTCATGATTCAATTCATGATTCATGATTCGTTTCATGATTCTTGATTCATGATTCAATTCATGATTCATGATTCATGATTCATGATTAATGATTCATGATTCATGATTAATGATTCATGATTCAATTTATGATTCATGATTCATGATTCAATTCATGATTCATGATTCGTTTCATGATTCTTGATTCATGATTCATGATTCGATTCATGATTCATAATTCATGATTCAATTCATGATTCATGATTCATGATTCATGATTCATGATTCAATTAATGATTCATGATTCATGATTCATGATTCATGATTCAATTCATAATTCATGATTAATGATTCATGATTCAATTCATGATTTATGATTCATGATTCATGATTCATGATTCAATTCATGATTCATGATTCATGATTCAATTCATGATACATGATTCATGATTTATGATTTGATTCATGATTCATGATTCATGATTCAATTCATGATTCATGATTCAATTCATGATTCGAATCCTGATTCAATTCATGATTCGAATCCTGATTCAATTCATGATTCATGATTCATGATTCAATTCATGATTCATGATTCATGATTCAATTCATGATTCATGATTCATGATTCATGATTCATGAGTCAATTCATGATTCATGATTCATGATTCAATTTATGATTCATGATTCATGATGCGATTCATGATTCATGATTCAATTTATGATTCATGATTCATGATTCATGATTCAATTCATGATTCATGATTTGTTTCATGATTCTTGATTCATGATTCATGATTCGATTCATAATTCATGATTCGATTCATGATTCATGATTCATGATTCAATTCATGATTCATGATTCATGATTAATGAGTCATGATACAATTCATGATTCATGGTTCATGATTCATGATTCAATTCATAATTCATGATTAATGATTCATGATTCAATTCATGATTTATGATTCATGATTCATGATTCATGATTCAATTCATGATTCATGATGCATGATTCAATTCATGATTCATGATTCAATTCATGATTCATGATTCAATTCATGATTCATGATTCAATTCATGATTCATAATTCATGATTCATGATTCAATTCATGATTCATGATTCAATTCATGATTCATGATTCATGATTCATAATTCATGATTCATGATTCATGATTCAATTCATGATTCATGATTCATGATTAAATTCATGATTCATGATTCATGATTCAATTCATGATTCATGATTCATGATTCATGAGTCAATTCATGATTCATGATTCATGATTCAATTCATGATTCATGATTGATGATTCATGATTCAATTCATGATTTATGATTCATGATTCATGATTCATGATTCAATTCTCATGATTCATGATTCATGATTTAATTTATAATTCATGATTCAATTCATTATTCAATTCATGATTCATGATTCATTATTCAATTCATGATTCATGATTCATGGTTCAATTCATGATTCATGATTCAATTCATGATTCATGATTCATGATTCAATTCATGATTCAATTCATGATTCATGATTCAATTTATGATTCATGATTCATGATTCATGATTCAATTCATGATTTATGATTCATGATTCATGATTCATGATTCATGATTCATGATTCAATTCATGATTCATGATTCAATTCATGATTCATGATTCATGATTCAATTCATGATTCATGATTCATGATTTATGATTCGATTCATGATTCATGATTCATGAAACATGATTCAATTCATGATTTATGATTCAATTCATGATTCATGATTCATGATTCAATTCATAATTCATGATTAATGATTCATGATTCAATTCATGATTTATGATTCATGATTCATGATTCATGATTCATGATTCAATTCATGATTCATGATTCATGATTCAATTCATGATTCATGATTCATGATTCAATTCATGATTCATGATTCATGATTTATGATTCGATTCATGATTCATGATTCATGATTCATGATTCAATTCATGATTTATGATTCAATTCATGATTCATGATTCATGATTCAATTCATGATTCATGATTCAATTCATGATTTATGATTCATAATTCATGATTCATGATTCGATTCATGATTCATGATTCATGATTCAATTCATGATTCAAGATTCATGATTCATGATTTATGATTCAATTCATGATTCATGATTCATGATTCGATTCATGATTCATGATTCATGATTCAATTCATGATTCATGACTCAAGATTCATGATTCATGATTTATGATTCAATTCATGATTCATGATTCATGATTCATGATTCAATTCATGATTCATGATTCAATTCAAGATTCATAATTCATGACTCATGATTCAATTCATGACTCAAGATTCAATTCATGATTTGAATCCTGATTCAATTCATGATTCGAATCCTGATTCAATTCATGATTCATGATTCAATTCATGATTCATGATTCATGATTCAATTCATGATTCATGATTCATGATTCAATTCATGATTCATGATTCATGATTCATGATTCATGATTCAATTCATGATTCATGATTCATGATTCATGATTCATGATTCAATTCATGATTCATGATTCAATTTATGATTCATGATTCATGATTCAATTCATGATTCATGATTTGTTTCATGATTCTTGATTCATGATTCATGATTCAATTCATGATTCATGATTCGTTTCATGATTCTTGATTCATGATTCATGATTCGATTTATGATTCATAATTCATGATTCATGATTCAATTCATGATTCATGATTCATGATTCAATTCATAATTCATGATTAATGATTCATGATTCAATTCATGATTTATGATTCATGATTCATGATTCATGATTCAATTCATGATTCATGATTCATGATTCAATTAATGATACATGATTCATGATTTATGATTTGATTCATGATTCATGATTCATGATTCAATTCATGATTCATGATTCAATTCATGATTCGAATCCTGATTCAATTCATGTTTCGAATCCTGATTCAATTCATGATTCATGATTCTTGATTCAATTCATGATTCATGATTGAATTCATGATTCATGATTCATGATTCATGAGTCAATTCATGATTCATGATTCATGATTCAATTTATGATTCATGATTCATGATTCATGATTCATGATTCGATTCATGATTTCATGATTCATGATTCAATTTATGATTCATGATTCATGATTCAATTCATGATTCATGATTCGTTTCATGATTCTTGATTCATGATTCATGATTCGATTCATGATTCATGATTCGATTCATGATTCATGATTCATGATTCAATTCATGATTCATGATTCATGATTCATGATTCAATTCATAATTCATGATTAATGATTCATGATTCAATTCATGATTTATGATTCATGATTCATGATTCATGATTCAATTCATGATTCATGATGCATGATTCAATTCATGATTCATAATTCATGATTCAATTCATGATTCATAATTCATGATTCATGATTCAATTCATGATTCATGATTCAATTCATGATTCATGATTCATGATTCATGATTCATGATTCAATTCATGATTCATGATTCATGATTGAATTCATGATTCATGATTCATGATTCAATTCATGATTCATGATTCATGATTCATGAGTCAATTCATGATTCATGATTCATGATTCAATTTATGATTCATGATTCATGATTCATGATTCATGATTCAATTCATGATTCATGATTCATGATTCAATTTATGATTCATGATTCAATTCATGATTCATGATTCGTTTCATGATTCTTGATTCATGATTCATGATTCGATTCATGATTCATGATTCATGATTCAATTCATGATTCATGATTCATGATTCATGATTCATGATTCAATTCATGATTCATGATTCATGATTCATGATTCAATTCATAATTCATGATTAATGATTCATGATTCAATTCATGATTTATGATTCATGATTCATGATTCATGATTCAATTCATGATTCATGATTCAATTCATGATTCATGATTCATGATTTAATTTATAATTCATGATTCAATTCATGATTCAATTCATGAATCATGATTCATGATTCAATTCATGATTCATGATTCATGGTTAAATTCATGATTCATGATTCAATTCATGAA
>NW_027446920.1:0-41543 GCF_038048845.1 Mixophyes fleayi | reverse complement strand
TGATTCACGATTCATGATTCAATTCATGATTCATTTCATGATTCACGATTCATGATTCAATTCATGATTCATTTCATGATTCATGATTTATGATTCAATTCATGATTCATGATTCAATTCATGATTCAATTCATGATTCATGATTCAATTCATGATTCATGATTCATGATTCAATTCATGATTCATGATTTAATTCATGATTCATGATTAAATTCATGATTCATGATTCATGAATCATAATTCGATTCATGATTCATTATTCATGATTTAATTCATGATTCAATTCATGATTCATGATTCATGAATCATGATTCATGAATCATGATTCAATTCATGATTCATGATTCATTATTCAATTCATGATTCATGATTCATTTCATGATTCATGATTCATGATTCAATTCATGATTCATGATTCAATTCATGATTCAATTAATGATTCATGATTCAATTCATGATTCATGATTCATGATTCAATTCATTATTCAATTCATGATTCATGATTCAATTCATGATTCATGATTCAATTCATGATTCATGATTCAATTCATGATTCATGAATCATGATTCGATTCATGATTCATGAATCATGATTCAATTCATGATTCATGATTCATTTCATGATTCATGATTCAATTCATGATTCATGATTCAATCATGATTCAATTTATGATTCATCATTCAGTTCATGATTCAATTCATGATTCATGATTCAATTAATGATTCATGATTCATCATTAAATTCATGATTCAATTCATGATTCATGATTCAATTCATGATTCAATTTATGATTCATCATTCAGTTCATGATTCAATTCATGATTCATGATTCAATTAATGATTCATGATTCATGATTCAATTCATGATTCATGATTCAATTCATGATTCATGATTCAATTCATGATTCAATTTATGATTCATCATTCAGTTCATGATTCAATTCATGATTCATGATTCAATTAATGATTCATGATTCATGATTCAATTCATGATTCATGATTTAATTCATGATTCATGATTCAATTCATGATTCATGAATCATAATTCGATTCATGATTCATTATTCATGATTTAATTCATGATTCAATTCATGATTCATGATTCATGAATCATGATTCAATTCATGATTCATGAATCTTGATTCAATTCATGAATCATGATTCAATTCATGATTCATGAATCATGATTCAATTCATGATTCATGATTCATTATTCAATTCATGATTCATGAATCATGATTCAATTTATGATTCATGATTCATTTCATGATTCATGATTCATGATTCAATTCATGATTCATGATTCAATTCATGATTCAATTAATGATTCATGATTCAATTCATGATTCATGATTCATGATTCAATTCATGATTCAATTAATGATTCATAATTCAATTCATGATTCATGATTCATGATTCAATTCATGATTCAATTCATGATTCATGATTCAATTCATGATTCATGATTCAATTCATGATTCATGATTCAATTCATGATTCATGATTCATGATTCAATTCATGAATCATAATTCGATTCATGATTCATTATTCATGATTTAATTCATGATTCAATTCATGATTCATGATTCATTTCATGATTCATGATTCATGAATCATGATTCAATTCATGATTCATGTTTCATGATTCGATTCATGTTTCATGATTCGATTCATGATTCATGAATCATCTTTAAATTCATGATTCATGATTCAATTCATGATTCATGATTCAATTCATAATTCATGATTAAATTCATAATTCATGATTCGATTCATGATTCATGAATCATGATTCGATTCATGATTCATGAATCATGATTCAATTCATGATTCATGATTCATTTCATGATTCATGATTCAATTCATGATTCATGATTCAATTCATGATTCAATTTATGATTCATCATTCAGTTCATGATTCAATTCATGATTCATGATTCAATTAATGATTCATGATTCATCATTAAATTCATGATTCAATTCATGATTCATGATTCAATTCATGATTCAATTTATGATTCATCATTCAGTTCATGATTCAATTCATGATTCATGATTCAATTAATGATTCATGATTCATCATTAAATTCATGATTAAATTCATGATTCATGATTCAATTCATGATTCATTATTCAATTCATGATTTATGATTTAATTCATAATTAAATTCATGATTCATGATTAAATTCATGATTAATGATTTATGATTCATGATTCAATTCATGATTTATGATTCAATTCATGATTCATTTAATGATTTATGATTTATGATTTAATTCATGATTTATGATTTGGCTCATGATTCATGATTCAAGATTCATGAATCATGATTCATGATTCAATTCATGATTCATGATTCATGATTCATGATTCAATTCATGATTCATGATTCAATTCATGATTCATGATTCATTTCATGATTCAATTCATGATTCAATTCATGATTCATGATTCAATTCATGATTCATGATTCTTGATTCAATTCATGATTTATGATTCAATTCATGATTCATGATTCAATTCATGATTCAATTCATGATTCAATTCATGATTCATGATTCAATTCATGATTCATTTAATGATTTATGATTTAATTCATGATTTATGATTTGGCTCATGATTCATGATTGATTATTCATGATTCAATTCATGATTCATGATTCAATTCATGATTCAATTCATGATTCATGATTCAATTCATGATTCATTTAATGATTTATGATTTAATTCATGATTTATGATTTGGCTCATGATTCATGATTGATTATTCATGATTCAATTCATGATTCATGATTCAATTCATGATTCAATTCATGATTCATGATTCAATTCATGATTCATGATTAATGATTCAATTCATGATTCATAATTCAATTCATGATTCAATTCATGATTCATGATTCATGATTCAATTCATGATTCATGATTCATGAATCATAATTCGATTCATGATTCATTATTCATGATTTAATTCATGATTCAATTCATGATTCATGATTCATGAATGATGATTCAATTCATGATTCATGATTCATGAATCATTAATCATGATTCATGATTCATGATTCATGATTCAATTCATGATTCATGATTCAATTCATGATTCATGATTCAATTCAGTATTCATGATTCAATTCATGATTCATGATTCATGATTTATGATTCAATTCATGATTCATGATTCAATTCATGATTCATGATTCATGAATCATAATTCGATTCATGATTCATTATTCATGATTTAATTCATGATTCAATTAATGATTCATGATTCATTATTCATGATTTAATTCATGATTCAATTAATGATTCATGATTAATGATTCATGATTCAATTCATGATTCAATTCATGATTCATGATTCAATTCATGATTCATGATTCAAATCATGACTCATGATTCATGATTCATGATTCATGATTTAATTCATGATTCATTATTCAATTCATGATTCATTTCATAATTCATGAATCATGATTCCATTTATGATTCATGATTTATGATTCATGATATAATTCATGTTTCATGATTCAATTCATGATTCATTTCATGATTCATGATTCATGATTCATGATTCAATTCATGATTCAATTCATGATTCATTTCATGATTCATGATTCATGATTCATGATTCAATTCATGATTTAATTCATGATTCATTTATTGATTCATGATTTAAGATTCAATTCATAATTTATGATTCGATTCATGATTCATAATTTGATTCATGATTTTATGATTCATAAATCATGGTTCGATTCATGAATCATGATTTAATTCATGATTCATGATTCATGATTCATGTTTTGATTCATTATTCAATTCATGATTCAATTCATGAATCAAGATTTGATTCATGATTCATGATTCGATTCATAAATTCATGATTCATGATTCAATTCATGATTTATGATTCAATTCATGATTCATGATTCAATTCATGGTTCAATTCATGATTCAATTCATGATTCATGATTCAATTCATGATTCAATTCATGATTCATGATTCAATTCATGATTAATGATTTATGATTCAATTCATGATTCATTATTTGATTTAATTCCTGATTCATGATTCATGATTTAATTCATGACTCATGATTCATGATTCGATTCATGATTCATGATTTATGATTCATGATTCATGATTCAAATCATGAATCATGATTCGATTCATGATTCATGATTTATGATTCATGATTCAATTCATGATTTATGATTCAATTCATGATTCATTTAATGATTTATGATTTAATTCATGATTTATGATTTGGCTCATGATTCATGATTGATTATTCATGATTCAATTCATGATTCATGATTCATGATTCAATTCATGATTCATGATTCATGATTCAATTCATGATTCATGATTCAATTCATGATTCATGATTCATGATTCAATTCATGATTCATGAATCATGATTCATTTCATGATTCATGATTCAATTCATGATTCATGAATCATGATTGATTCAATTCATGATTCAATTCATGATTCATAATTCAATTCATGATTCATGATTCAATTCATGATTCATGATTCAATTCATGATTCATGATTCATGATTCAATTCATGATTCATGATTCAATTCATGATTCATGATTCATGATTCATGATTCAATTCATGATTCATGATTCAATTCATGATTCATGATTCATTATTCATGATTTAATTCATGATTCAATTCATGATTCATGATTCATGAATCATGATTCAATTCATGATTCATGATTCATTTCATGATTAATGATTCATGATTCAATTCATGATTCATGATTCAATTCATGATTCAATTCATGATTCATGATTCAATTCATGATTCATGATTCAATTCATGATTCATGATTCAAATCAGGACTCATGATTCATGATTCATGATTCATGATTTAATTCATGATTCATAATTCATTTCATGATTCATGAATCATGATTCCATTAATGATTCATGATTTATGATTCATGATATAATTCATGTTTCATGATTCAATTCATGATTCATTTCATGATTCATGATTCATGATTCATGATCCAATTCATGAATTATGATTCAATTCATGATTCATGATTTAATTCATGATTCATTTCATGATTCATGATTTATGATTCAATTCATAATTTATGATTCGATTCATGATTCATGATTCGATTCATGATTTTATTATTCATAAATCATGGTTCGATTCATGAATCATGATTTAATTCATGATTCATGATTCATGATTTGATTCATGATTCATGATTCATGATTTGATTCATTATTCAATTCATGATTCAATTCATGAATCAAGATTTGATTCATGATTCATGATTCAATTCATGATTCATGATTCATGAATCATAATTCAATTCATGATTTATTATTCATGATTTAATTCATGATTCAATTCATGATTCATGATTCAATTCATGATTCAATTCATGATTCATGATTCTATTCATGATTAATGATTTATGATTCAATTCATGATTCATGATTCATTATATGATTTAATTCATGATTCATGATTTAATTCATGACTCATGATTCATGATTCGATTCATGATTCATGATTTATGATTCATGATTCATGATTCATGATTCAAATCATGAATCATGATACGATTCATGATTCATGATTTATGATTCATGATTCAATTCATGATTTATGATTCAATTCATGATTAATTTAATGATTTATGATTTATGATTTAATTCATGTTTTTTTATTTGGCTCATGATTCATGATTCAATTCATGATTCATGATTCATTATTCAATTCATGATTCATGGATCATGATTCAATTCATGATTCATAATTTAATTCATGATTCATGATTCATGATTCAATTCCTGATTCATGATTCATGATTCTTGATTCATGATTCATGAGTCATTTCATGATTCATGATTCAATTCATGATTCAATTCATGAGTCATGATTTAATTCATGATTCATGATTCAATTCATGATTCAATTCATGATTCGTGATTCAATTCATGATTCATGATTCAATTCATGATTCATGATTCAAATCATGACTCATGATTCATGATTCAT
Organism: Mixophyes fleayi; assembly: GCF_038048845.1. NCBI lineage: Eukaryota > Metazoa > Chordata > Amphibia > Anura > Limnodynastidae > Mixophyes > Mixophyes fleayi. Next base: position 35,495 of record NW_027446920.1, on the reverse strand, counting down.
GATTCATGATTCATTTCATGATTCAAGAATCATGATTCCATTTATGATTCATGATTTATGATTCATGATATAATTCATGTTTCATGATTCAATTCATGATTCATTTCATGATTCATGATTCATGATTCATGATTCATGATTCTATTCATGATTCATGATTCAATTCATGATTCATGATTCAATTCATGATTCATGATTTAATTCATGATTCATTTAATGATTCATGATTTATGATTCAATTCATAATTTATGATTCGATTCATGATTTTATGATTCATAAATCATGGTTCGATTCATGATTCATGATTCATGAATCATGATTTAATTTATGATTCATGATTCATGATTCATGATTTGATTCATGATTCATGATTTGATTCATTATTCAATTCATGATTCAATTCATGAATCAAGATTTGATTCATGATTCATGATTCAATTCATGATTCATGATTCATGAATCATAATTCAATTCATGATTCATTATTCATGATGTAATTCATGATTCAATTCATGATTCATGATTTGATTCATGATTCATGAATCATGATTCAATTCATGATTCATGATTCATTTCATGATTCATGATTCAATTCATGATTCATGATTCAGTTCATAAATTATGTTTCAAGTCATGATTAAATTTTGATTCATGATTCAATTCATGATTCAATTCATGATTCATGATTCAATTAAAGATTCATGATTCATGATTCAATTCATGATTCAATTCATGATTCATGATTCAATTCATGATTCAATATATGATTCAATTCAATACTGCTTGATTCAAATCATGATTCATGATTCAATTCATGATTCATGATTCAATTCATGATTCATGATTCATGATTCAATTCATGATTCATGATTTAATTCATGATTCATGATTTAATTCATGATTCATTTAATGATTCATGATTTATGATTCAATTCATAATTTATGATTCGATTCATGATTCATGATTCGATTCATGATTTTATTATTCATAAATCATGGTTCGATTCATGATTCATGATTCATGAATCATGATTTAATTTATGATTCATGATTCATGATTCATGATTTGATTCATGATTCATGATTTGATTCATTATTCAATTCATGATTCAATTCATGAATCAAGATTTGATTCATGATTCATGATTCAATTCATGATTCATTATTCATGATGTAATTCATGATTCAATTCATGATTCATGATTCAATTCATGATTCATGATTCATTTCATGATTCATGATTCATGATTCAATTCATGATTCATGATTCAGTTCATAAATTATGTTTCAATTCATGATTACATTTTTGATTCATGATTCAATTCATGATTCAATTCATGATTCATGATTCAATTAATGATTCATGATTCATGATTCAATTCATGATTCAATTCATGATTCATGATTCAATTCATGATTCAATATATGATTCAATTCAATACTGCTTGATTCAAATCATGATTCATGATTCAATTCATGATTCATGATTCAATTCATGATTCATGATTCATGATTCAATTCATTATTCATGATTTATTTCATGATTCATGATTTAATTCATGATTCATTTAATGATTCATGATTTATGATTCAATTCATAATTTATGATTCGATTCATGATTCATGATTCGATTCATGATTTTATTATTCATAAATCATAGTTCGATTCATGAATCATGATTTAATTCATGATTCATGATTCATGATTCATGATTTGATTCATGATTCATGATTCATGTTTTGATTCATTATTCAATTCATGATTCAATTCATGAATCAAGATTTGATTCATGATTCATGATTCAATTCATGATTCATGATTCATGAATCATAATTCAATTCATGATTCATTATTCATGATTTAATTCATGATTCAATTCATGATTCATGATTCGATTCATGATTCATGATTCATGCATCATGATTTAATTCATGATTCATGATTCATTTCATGATTCATGATTCATGATTCAATTCATGATTCATGATTCAATTCATGAATTATCATTCAATTCATGATTCAATTCATGATTCAATTAATGATTCATGATTCATGATTCAATTCATGATTCAATTCATGATTCATGATTCAATTCATGATTCATGATTCAATTCATGATTCAATTCATGATTCATGATTCAATTCATGATTAATGATTTATGATTCAATTCATGATTCATGATTCATTATATGATTTAATTCATGATTCATGATTTAATTCATGACTCATGATTTATGATTCGATTCATGATTCATGATTTATGATTCATGATTCATGATTCATGATTCAAATCATGAATCATGATATGATTCATGATTCATGATTTATGATTCATGATTCAATTCATGATTTATGATTCAATTCATGATTAATTTAATGATTTATGATTTATGATTTAATTCATGATTTATGATTTGGCTCATGATTCATGATTCAATTCATGATTCATTATTCAATTCATGATTCATGAATCATGATTCAATTCATGATTCATAATTTAATTCATGATTCATGATTCATGTTTCAATTCCTGATTCATGATTCATGATTCATGATTCATGATTCATGAGTCATTTCATGATTCATGATTCAATTCATAATTCAATTCATGAGTCATGATTTAATTCATGATTCATGATTCATGATTCAATTCATGATTCAATTCATGATTCATGATTCAATTCATGATTCATGATTCAATTCATGATTCATGATTCAAATCATGACTCATGATTCATTATTCATGATTCATGATTCATTTCATGATTCATGAATCATGATTCCATTCATGATTCATGATTTATGATTCATGATATAATTCATGTTTCATGATTCAATTCAGGATTCATTTCATGATTCATGATTCATGATTCATGATTCAATTCATGATTCATGATTCAATTCATGATTCATGATTTAATTTATGATTCATTTAATGATTCATGATTTATGATTCAATTCATAATTTATGATTCGATTCATGATTCATTATTCGATTCATGATTTTATGATTCATAAATCATGGTTCGATTCATGATTCATGATTCATGAATCATGATTTAATTCATGATTCATGATTCGTGATTTGATTCATGATTCATGATTTGATTCATTATTCAATTCATGATTCAATTCATGAATCAAGATTTGATTCATGATTCAATTCATGATTCATGATTCATGAATCATAATTCAATTCATGATTCATGATTCATTTCATGATTCATGATTCATGATTCAATTCATGATTCATGATTCAGTTCATAAATTATGTTTCAATTCATGATTAAATTTTTGATTCATCATTCAATTCATGATTCATGATTCAATTCATGATTCAATTCAAGATTCATGATTCAATTCATGATTCATGATTCATGATTCAATTCATGATTCATGATTCAATTCATGATTCAATATATGATTCAATTCAATACTGCTTGATTCAAATCATGATTCATGATTCATGATTCATGATTTGATTCATAATTCGATTCATGACTTTATGATTCATAAATCATGGTTTGATTCATGATTCATGATTCATGAATCATGATTTAATTCATGATTCATGATTCATGATTCATGATTTGATTCATGATTCATGATTCATGATTTGATTCATTATTCAATTCATGATTCAATTCATGAATCAAGATTTGATTCATGATTCATGATTCAATTCATGATTCATGATTCATGAATCATAATTCGATTCATGATTCATTATTCATGATTTAATTCATGATTCAATTCATGATTCATGATTCGATTCATGATTCATGATTCATGAATCATGATTCAATTCATGATTCATGATTCATTTCATGATTCATGATTCATGATTCAATTCATGATTCATGATTCAATTCATGAATTATGATTCAATTCATGATTAAATTTATGATTCATCATTCAATTCATGATTCATCATTCAATTCATGATTCAATTCATGATTCATGATTCAATTAATGATTCATGATTCATGATTCAATTCATGATTCAATTCATGATTCATGATTCAATTCATGATTCAATATATGATTCAATTCAATACTGCATGATTCAAATCATGATTCATGATTCAATTCATGATTCATGATTCAATTCATGATTCATGATTCACTTCATGATTCAATTCATGATTCATGATTCAATTCATGATTCATGATTCAATTCATGATTCAATTCATGATTCAATTCATGATTCATGATTCAATTCATGATTCATGATTCAATTCATGATTTAATTCATGATTCATGATTCAATTCATGATTAATGATTTATGATTCAATTCATGATTCATGATTCATTATATGATTTAATTCATGATTCATGATTTAATTCATGACTCATGATTCATGATTCGATTCATGTTTCATGATTTATGATTCATGATTCATGATTCATGATTCATGATTCAAATCATGATTAATTTAATGATTTATGATTTATGATTTAATTCATGATTCATTATTCAATTCATGATTCATGAATCATGATTCAATTCATGATTCATGATTCATTTCATGATTCATGATTTAATTCATAATTCATGATTCAATTCATGATTCATGATTCAATTCATGATTCATGATTCAATTCATGATTCAATTCATGATTCATGATTCAATTCATGATTCATGATTCATGATTCAATTCATGATTCATGATTCAATTCATGAATCATAAATTGATTCAAGATTCATTATTCATGATTTAATTCATGATTCAATTCATGATTCATGATTCATGAATCATGATTCATGATTCATGATTCATGAATCATGATTCATGATTCAAATCATGAATCATGATACGATTCATGATTCATGATTTATGATTTATGATTTAATTCATGATTTATGATTCAATTCATGATTAATTTCATGATTTATGATTTATGATTTAATTCATGATTTATGATTTGGCTTATGATTCATGATTCATGATTCAATTCATGATTCATTATTCAATTCATGATTCATGAATCATGATTCAATTCATGATTCATAATTTAATTCATGATTCATGTTTCAATTCCTGATTCATGATTCATGATTCATGATTCATGAGTCATTTCATGATTCATGATTCAATTCATGATTCAATTCATGAGTCATGATTTAATTCATGATTCATGATTCATGATTCAATTCATGATTCAATTCATGATTCATGATTCAATTCATGATTCATGATTCAATTCATGATTCATGATTCAAATCATGACTCATGATTCATGATTCATGATTCATGATTCATTTTATGATTCATGAATCATGATTCCATTCATGATTCATGATTTATGATTCATGATATAATTCATGTTTCATGATTCAATTCAGGATTCATTTCATGATTCATGATTCATGATTCATGTATTCAATTCATGATTCATGATTCAATTCATGATTCATGATTTAATTTATGATTCATTTAATGATTCATGATTTATGATTCAATTCATAATTTATGATTCGATTCATGATTCATTATTCGATTCATGATTTTATGATTCATAAATCATGGTTCGATTCATGATTCATGATTCATGAATCATGATTTAATTCATGATTCATGATTCGTGATTTGATTCATGATTCATGATGTGATTCATTATTCAATTCATGATTCAATTCATGAATCAAGATTTGATTCATGATTCATGATTCAATTCATGATTCATGATTCATGAATCATAATTCAATTCATGATTCATGATTCATTTCATGATTCATGATTCATGATTCAATTCATGATTCATGATTCAGTTCATAAATTATGTTTCAATTCATGATTAAATTTTTGATTCATCATTCAATTCATGATTCATGATTCAATTCATGATTCAATTCAAGATTCATGATTCAATTCATGATTCATGATTCATGATTCAATTCATGATTCAATTCATGATTCATGATTCAATTCATGATTCAATATATGATTCGATTCAATACTGCTTGATTCAAATCATGATTCATGATTCATGATTCATGATTTGATTCATAATTCGATTCATGATTTTATGATTCATAAATCATGGTTTGATTCATGATTCATGATTCATGAATCATGATTTAATTCATGATTCATGATTCATGATTTGATTCATGATTCATGATTTGATTCATTATTCAATTCATGATTCAATTCATGAATCAAGATTTAATTCATGATTCATGATTCATGAATCATAATTCGATTCATGATTCATTATTCATGATTTAATTCATGATTTAATTCATGATTCATGATTCGATTCATGATTCATGATTCATGAATCATGATTCAATTCATGATTCATGATTCATTTCATGATTCATGGTTCATGATTCAAATTATGATTCATGATTCAATTCATGAATTATGATTCAATTCATGATTAAATTTATGATTCATCATTCAATTCATGATTCATCATTCAATTCATGATTCAATTCATGATTCATGATTCAATTAATGATTCATGATTCATGATTCAATTCATGATTCAATTCATGATTCATGATTCAATTCATGATTCAATATATGATTCAATTCAATACTGCATGATTCAAATCATGATTCATGATTCAATTCATGATTCAATTCATGATTCATGATTCAATTCATGATTTCATGATTCAATTCATGATTCAATTCATGATTCAATTCATGATTCAATTCATGATTCATGATTCAATTCATGATTCATGATTCAATTCATGATTTAATTCATGATTCATGATTCAATTCATGATTAATGATTTATGATTCAATTCATGATTCATGATTCATTATATGATTTAATTCATGATTCATGATTTAATTCATGACTCATGATTCATGATTCGATTCATGATTCATGATTTATGATTCATGATTCATGATTCATGATTCATGATTCAAATCATGATTAATTTAATGATTTTGATTTAATTCATGATTTATGATTTGGCTCATGATTCATGAATCATGATTCATGATTCAATTCATGATTCATGATTCATGAATCATGATTCAATTCATGATTCATGATTCATTATTCTATTCATGATTCATGAATCATGATTCAATTCATGATTCATGATTCATTTCATGATTCATGATTCATGATTCAATTCATAATTCATGATTCAATTCATGATTCATGATTCAATTCATGATTCATGATTCATTTCATGATTCATGATTCAGGATTCAATACATGATTCATGATTCAATTCATGATTCAATTCATGATTCATGATTCAATTCATGATTCATGATTCATGATTCAATTCATGATTCAATTCATGATTCATGATTCAATTCATGATTCATGATTCATGATTCAATTCATGATTCGTGATTCAATTCATGATTCATGATTCAATTCATGATTCATGATTCAATTCATGATTCATGATTTAATTCATGATTCATGATTCATGATTCAATTCATGATTCATGATTCATTAATCATGATTCAATTCATGATTTATGATTCATGAATCATGATTCAATTCATGATTCATGATTCATTATTCAATTCATGATTCATGAATCATGATTCAATTCATGATTCATGATTCATTTCATGATTCATGATTCATGATTCAATTCATGATTCATGATTCAATTCATGATTCAATTCATGATTCATGATTCAATTCATGATTCATGATTCATGATTCAATTCATGATTCAATTCATGATTCATGATTCATGAATCATGATTCAATTCATGATTCATGATTCATTTCATGATTCATGAATATGGATTCAATTCATGATTCATGATTCATTATTCAATTCATGATTCATGAATCATGATTCAATTCATGATTCATGATTCATTTCATGATTCATTATTCATGATTCAATTCATGATTCATGATTCAATTCATGATTCATTAATCAATTCATGATTCAATTCATGATTCATGATTCAATTCATGATTCATGATTCAATTCATGATTCATGATTCAAATCATGACTCATGATTCATGATTCATGATTCATGATTCATTTTATGATTCATGAATCATGATTCCATTCATGATTCATGATTTATGATTCATGATATAATTCATGTTTCATGATTCAATTCAGGATTCATTTCATGATTCATGATTCATGATTCATGATTCAATTCATGATTCATGATTCAATTCATGATTCATGATTTAATTTATGATTCATTTAATGATTCATGATTTATGATTCAATTCATAATTTATGATTCGATTCATGATTCATTATTCGATTCATGATTTTATGATTCATAAATCATGGTTCGATTCATGATTCATGATTCATGAATCATGATTTAATTCATGATTCATGATTCGTGATTTGATTCATGATTCATGATTTGATTCATTATTCAATTCATGATTCAATTCATGAATCAAGATTTGATTCATGATTCATGATTCAATTCATGATTCATGATTCATGAATCATAATTCAATTCATGATTCATGATTCATTTCATGATTCATGATTCATGATTCAATTCATGATTCATGATTCAGTTCATAAATTATGTTTCAATTCATGATTAAATTTTTGATTCATCATTTAATTCATGATTCATGATTCAATTCATGATTCAATTCAAGATTCATGATTCAATTCATGATTCATGATTCATGATTCAATTCATGATTCAATTCATGATTCATGATTCAATTCATGATTCAATATATGATTCAATTCAATACTGCTTGATTCAAATTATGATTCATGATTCATGATTCATGATTTGATTCATAATTCGATTCATGATTTTATGATTCATGAATCATGATTCAATTCATGATTCATGATTCATTTCATGATTCATGAATTATGATTCAATTCATGATTCATGATTCATTATTCAATTCATGATTCATGAATCATGATTCAATTCATGATTCATGATTCATTTCATGATTCATTATTCATGATTCAATTCATGATTCATGATTCAATTCATGATTCATGATTCAATTCATGATTCATGATTCAATTCATGATTCAATTCATGATTCATGATTCATGAATCATGATTCAATTCATGATTCATGATTCATTTCATGATTCATGAATTATGATTCAATTCATGATTCATGATTCATTATTCAATTCATGATTCATGAATCATGATTCAATTCATGATTCATGATTCATTTCATGATTCATTATTCATGATTCAATTCATGATTCATGATTCAATTCATGATTCATGATTCAATTCATGATTCATGATTCAATTCATGATTCAATTCATGATTCATGATTCAATTCATGATTCATGATTCAATTCATGATTCATGATTCAAATCATGACTCATGATTCATGATTCATTTTATGATTCATGAATCATGATTCCATTCATGATTCATGATTTATGATTCATGATATAATTCATGTTTCATGATTCAATTCAGGATTCATTTCATGATTCATGATTCATGATTCATGATTCAATTCATGATTCATGATTCAATTCATGATTCATGATTTAATTTATGATTCATTTAATGATTCATGATTTATGATTCAATTCATAATTTATGATTCGATTCATGATTCATTATTCGATTCATGATTTTATGATTCATAAATCATGGTTCGATTCATGATTCATGATTCATGAATCATGATTTAATTCATGATTCATGATTTGATTCATGATTCATGATTTGATTCATTATTCAATTCATGATTCAATTCATGAATCAAGATTTGATTCATGATTCATGATTCAATTCATGATTCATGATTCATGAATCATAATTCAATTCATGATTCATGATTCATTTCATGATTCATGATTCATGATTCAATTCATGATTCATGATTCAGTTCATAAATTATGTTTCAATTCATGATTACATTTTTGATTCATCATTTAATTCATGATTCATGATTCAATTCATGATTCAATTCAAGATTCATGATTCAATTCATGATTCATGATTCATGATTCAATTCATGATTCAATTCATGATTCATGATTCAATTCATGATTCAATATATGATTCAATTCAATACTGCTTGATTCAAATCATGATTCATGATTCATGATTCATGATTTGATTCATAATTCGATTCATGATTTTATGATTCATAAATCATGGTTTGATTCATGATTCATGATTCATGAATCATGATTTAATTCATGATTCATGATTCATGATTCATGATTTGATTCATGATTCATGATTCATGATTTGATTCATTATTCAATTCATGATTCAATTCATGAATCAAGATTTGATTCATGATTCATGATTCAATTCATGATTCATGAATCATAATTCGATTCATGATTCATTATTCATGATTTAATTCATGATTCAATTCATGATTCATGATTCGATTCATGATTCATGATTCATGAATCATGATTCAATTCATGATTCATGATTCATTTCATGATTCATGATTCATGATTCAATTCATGATTCATGATTCATGAATCATAATTCGATTCATTATTCATGATTTAATTCATGATTCAATTCATGATTCATGATTCATGAATCATGATTCAATTCATGATTCATGATTCATGAATCATGATTCAATTCATGATTCATGATTCATTATTCAATTCATGATTCATGAATCATGATTCAATTCATGATTCATGATTCATTTCATGATTCATGATTCATGATTTAATTCATAATTCATGATTCAATTCATGATTCATGATTCAATTCATGATTCATGATTCAATTCATGATTCAATTCATGATTCATGATTCAATTCATGATTCATGATTCATGATTCAATTCATGATTCATGATTCAATTCATGATTCATAAATTGATTCAAGATTCATTATTCATGATTTAATTCATGATTCAATTCATGATTCATGAATCATGATTCAATTCATGATTCATGATTCATTTCATGATTCATGATTCATGAATCATGATTCAATTCATGATTCATGATTCAATTCATGATTCATGATTCAATTCATGTTTCATGATTTGATTCATGATTCATGAATCATCTTTAAATTCATGATTCATGATTCATTTCATGATTCATGATTCATGATTCAATTCATGATTCATGATTCAATTCATGATTCATGATTCATGATTCAATTCATGATTCATGATTCAATTCATGTTTCATGATTCGATTCATGATTCATGAATCATCTTTAAATTCATGATTCATGATTCATTTCATGATTCATGATTCATGATTCAATTCATGAATCATGATTCAATTCATGATTCATGATTCATTTCATGATTCATGATTCATGATTCAATTCATGATTCATGATAGAATTCATGATTCAATTTATGATTCATCATTCAATTCATGATTCAATTCATGATTCATGATTCAATTAATGATTCATGATTCATCATTAAATTCATGATTCAATTCACGATTCATCATTCAATTCATGATTCATTATTCAATTCATGATTTATGATTCAATTCATGATTCAATTCATGATTCATGATTAAATTCATGATTAATGATTTATGATTCAATTCATGATTCATGATTCATTATATGATTTAATTCATGATTCATGATTCATGATTTAATTCATGACTCATGATTCATGATTCGATTTATGATTCATGATTTATGATTCATGTTTCATGATTCATGATTTATGATTCATGATTCAATTCATGATTTATGATTCAATTCATGATTCATTTAATGATTTATGATTTATGATTCAAATCATGATTTATGATTTGGCTCATGATTCATGATTCATGATTCAAGATTCATGAATCATGATTCATGATTCATGAATCATGATTCATGATTCATGAATCATGATTCAATTCATGATTCATGATTCATTATTCAATTCATGATTCATGAATCATGATTCAATTCATGATTCATGATTCATGTCATGATTCATGATTCAAGATTCAATTCATGATTAATGATTCAATTCATGATTCAATTCATGATTCATGATTCAATTCATGATTCATGATTCATGATTCAATTCATGATTTATGATTCAATTCATGATTCATGATTCAATTCATGATTCAATTCATGATTCATGATTCAATTTATGATTCATGATTCAATTCATGATTCAATTCATGATTCATGATTCAATTCATGATTCATGATTCATGAATCATAATTCAATTCATGATTCATGATTCATTTCATGATTCATGATTCATGATTCAATTCATGATTCATGATTCAGTTCATAAATTATGTTTCAATTCATGATTAAATTTTTGATTCATCATTTAATTCATGATTCATGATTCAATTCATGATTCAATTCAAGATTCATGATTCAATTCATGATTCATGATTCATGATTCAATTCATGATTCAATTCATGATTCATGATTCAATTCATGATTCAATATATGATTCAATTCAATACTGCTTGATTCAAATCATGATTCATGATTCATGATTCATGATTTGATTCATAATTCGATTCATGATTTTATGATTCATGAATCATGATTCAATTCATGATTCATGATTCATTTCATGATTCATGAATTATGATTCAATTCATGATTCATGATTCATTATTCAATTCATGATTCATGAATCATGATTCAATTCATGATTCATGATTCATTTCATGATTCATTATTCATGATTCAATTCATGATTCATGATTCAATTCATGATTCATGATTCAATTCATGATTCATGATTCAATTCATGATTCAATTCATGATTCATGATTCATGAATCATGATTCAATTCATGATTCATGATTCATTTCATGATTCATGAATTATGATTCAATTCATGATTCATGATTCATTATTCAATTCATGATTCATGAATCATGATTCAATTCATGATTCATGATTCATTTCATGATTCATTATTCATGATTCAATTCATGATTCATGATTCAATTCATGATTCATGATTCAATTCATGATTCATGATTCAATTCATGATTCAATTCATGATTCATGATTCAATTCATGATTCATGATTCAATTCATGATTCATGATTCAAATCATGACTCATGATTCATGATTCATTTTATGATTCATGAATCATGATTCCATTCATGATTCATGATTTATGATTCATGATATAATTCATGTTTCATGATTCAATTCAGGATTCATTTCATGATTCATGATTCATGATTCATGATTCAATTCATGATTCATGATTCAATTCATGATTCATGATTTAATTTATGATTCATTTAATGATTCATGATTTATGATTCAATTCATAATTTATGATTCGATTCATGATTCATTATTCGATTCATGATTTTATGATTCATAAATCATGGTTCGATTCATGATTCATGATTCATGAATCATGATTTAATTCATGATTCATGATTTGATTCATGATTCATGATTTGATTCATTATTCAATTCATGATTCAATTCATGAATCAAGATTTGATTCATGATTCATGATTCAATTCATGATTCATGATTCATGAATCATAATTCAATTCATGATTCATGATTCATTTCATGATTCATGATTCATGATTCAATTCATGATTCATGATTCAGTTCATAAATTATGTTTCAATTCATGATTAAATTTTTGATTCATCATTTAATTCATGATTCATGATTCAATTCATGATTCAATTCAAGATTCATGATTCAATTCATGATTCATGATTCATGATTCAATTCATGATTCAATTCATGATTCATGATTCAATTCATGATTCAATATATGATTCAATTCAATACTGCTTGATTCAAATCATGATTCATGATTCATGATTCATGATTTGATTCATAATTCGATTCATGATTTTATGATTCATAAATCATGGTTTGATTCATGATTCATGATTCATGAATCATGATTTAATTCATGATTCATGATTCATGATTCATGATTTGATTCATGATTCATGATTTGATTCATTATTCAATTCATGATTCAATTCATGAATCAAGATTTGATTCATGATTCATGATTCAATTCATGATTCATGAATCATAATTCGATTCATGATTCATTATTCATGATTTAATTCATGATTCAATTCATGATTCATGATTCGATTCATGATTCATGATTCATGAATCATGATTCAATTCATGATTCATGATTCATTTCATGATTCATGATTCATGATTCAATTCATGATTCATGATTCATGAATCATAATTCGATTCATTATTCATGATTTAATTCATGATTCAATTCATGATTCATGATTCATGAATCATGATTCAATTCATGATTCATGATTCATGAATCATGATTCAATTCATGATTCATGATTCATTATTCAATTCATGATTCATGAATCATGATTCAATTCATGATTCATGATTCATTTCATGATTCATGATTCATGATTTAATTCATAATTCATGATTCAATTCATGATTCATGATTCAATTCATGATTCATGATTCAATTCATGATTCAATTCATGATTCATGATTCAATTCATGATTCATGATTCATGATTCAATTCATGATTCATGATTCAATTCATGATTCATAAATTGATTCAAGATTCATTATTCATGATTTAATTCATGATTCAATTCATGATTCATGAATCATGATTCAATTCATGATTCATGATTCATTTCATGATTCATGATTCATGAATCATGATTCAATTCATGATTCATGATTCATGATTCAATTCATGATTCATGATTCAATTCATGTTTCATGATTTGATTCATGATTCATGAATCATCTTTAAATTCATGATTCATGATTCATTTCATGATTCATGATTCATGATTCAATTCATGATTCATGATTCAATTCATGATTCATGATTCATGATTCAATTCATGATTCATGATTCAATTCATGTTTCATGATTCGATTCATGATTCATGAATCATCTTTAAATTCATGATTCATGATTCATTTCATGATTCATGATTCATGATTCAATTCATGAATCATGATTCAATTCATGATTCATGATTCATTTCATGATTCATGATTCATGATTCAATTCATGATTCATGATAGAATTCATGATTCAATTTATGATTCATCATTCAATTCATGATTCAATTCATGATTCATGATTCAATTAATGATTCATGATTCATCATTAAATTCATGATTCAATTCACGATTCATCATTCAATTCATGATTCATTATTCAATTCATGATTTATGATTCAATTCATGATTCAATTCATGATTCATGATTAAATTCATGATTAATGATTTATGATTCAATTCATGATTCATGATTCATTATATGATTTAATTCATGATTCATGATTCATGATTTAATTCATGACTCATGATTCATGATTCGATTTATGATTCATGATTTATGATTCATGTTTCATGATTCATGATTTATGATTCATGATTCAATTCATGATTTATGATTCAATTCATGATTCATTTAATGATTTATGATTTATGATTCAAATCATGATTTATGATTTGGCTCATGATTCATGATTCATGATTCAAGATTCATGAATCATGATTCATGATTCATGAATCATGATTCATGATTCATGAATCATGATTCAATTCATGATTCATGATTCATTATTCAATTCATGATTCATGAATCATGATTCAATTCATGATTCATGATTCATGTCATGATTCATGATTCAAGATTCAATTCATGATTAATGATTCAATTCATGATTCAATTCATGATTCATGATTCAATTCATGATTCATGATTCATGATTCAATTCATGATTTATGATTCAATTCATGATTCATGATTCAATTCATGATTCAATTCATGATTCATGATTCAATTTATGATTCATGATTCAATTCATGATTCAATTCATGATTCATGATTCAATTCATGATTAATGATTTATGATTCAATTCATGATTCATTATTTGATTTAATTCCTGATTCATGATTCATGATTTAATTCATGACTCATGATTCATGATTCGATTCATGATTCATGATTTATGATTCATGATTCAAATCATGAATCATGATTCGATTCATTATTCATGATTTATGATTCATGATTCAATTCATGATTTATGATTCAATTCATGATTCATTTAATGATTTATGATTTAATTCATGATTTATGATTTGGCTCATGATTCATGATTCATGAATCATGATTCAATTCATGATTCATGATTCATGATTCATGATTCAATTCATGATTCATGATTCAATTCATGATTCATGATTCAATTCATGATTCAATTCATGATTCATGATTCATGATTCAATTCATGATTCATGAATCATGATTCATTTCATGATTCATGATTCATGATTCAATTCATGATTCATGATTCAATTCATGATTCAATTCATGATTCATAATTCAATTTATGATTCATGATTCAATTCATGATTCATAATTCAATTCATGATTCATGATTCATGATTCAATTCATGATTCATGATTCAATTCATGATTCATGATTCATGATTCAATTCATGATTCATGATTCATGAATCATAATTCGATTCATGATTCATTATTCATGATTCATGATTCAATTCATGATTCATGATTCAATTCATGATTCATGATTCAATTCATGATTCAATTCATGATTCATGATTCATGATTCAATTCATGATTCATGAATCATGATTCATTTCATGATTCATGATTCATGATTCAATTCATGATTCATGATTCAATTCATGATTCATGATTCAATTCATGATTCAATTCATGATTCATAATTCAATTTATGATTCATGATTCAATTCATGAATCATGATTCAATTCATGATTCATGATTCAATTCATGATTCATGATTCATGATTCAATTCATGATTTATGATTCAATTCATGATTCATGATTCAATTCATGATTCAATTCATGATTCAATTCATGATTCATGATTCAATTTATGATTCATGATTCAATTCATGATTCATGATTCAATTCATGATTAATGATTTATGATTCAATTCATGATTCATTATTTGATTTAATTCCTGATTCATGATTCATGATTTAATTCATGACTCATGATTCATGATTCGATTCATGATTCATGATTTATGATTCATGATTCAAATCATGAATCATGATTCGATTCATTATTCATGATTTATGATTCATGATTCAATTCATGATTTATGATTCAATTCATGATTCATTTAATGATTTATGATTTAATTCATGATTTATGATTTGGCTCATGATTCATGATTCATGAATCATGATTCAATTCATGATTCATGATTCATGATTCATGATTCAATTCATGATTCATGATTCAATTCATGATTCATGATTCAATTCATGATTCAATTCATGATTCATGATTCATGATTCAATTCATGATTCATGAATCATGATTCATTTCATGATTCATGATTCATGATTCAATTCATGATTCATGATTCAATTCATGATTCAATTCATGATTCATAATTCAATTTATGATTCATGATTCAATTCATGATTCATAATTCAATTCATGATTCATGATTCATGATTCAATTCATGATTCATGATTCAATTCATGATTCATGATTCATGATTCAATTCATGATTCATGATTCATGAATCATAATTCGATTCATGATTCATTATTCATGATTCATGATTCAATTCATGATTCATGATTCAATTCATGATTCATGATTCAATTCATGATTCAATTCATGATTCATGATTCATGATTCAATTCATGATTCATGAATCATGATTCATTTCATGATTCATGATTCATGATTCAATTCATGATTCATGATTCAATTCATGATTCATGAATCATGATTCATTTCATGATTCATGATTCATGATTCAATTCATGATTCATGATTCAATTCATGATTCAATTCATGATTCATAATTCAATTTATGATTCATGATTCAATTCATGAATCATGATTCAATTCATGATTCATGATTCATTTCATGATTAATGATTCATGATTCAATTCATGATTCATGATTCATTTCATGATTAATGATTCATGATTCAATTCATGATTCATGATTCAATTCATGATTCATGATTCAATTCATGATTCATGATTCAAATCATGACTCATGATTCATGATTCATGATTTAATTCATGATTCATGATTCATTTCATGATTCATGAATTATGATTCCATTTATGATTCATGATTTATGATTCATGATATAATTCATGTTTCATGATTTAATTCATGATTTATTTCATGATTCATGATTCAATTCATGATTCATGATTTAATTCATGATTCATGATTTAATTCATGATTCATTTAATGATTCATGATTTATGATTCAATTCATAATTTATGATTCGATTCATGATTCATGATTCGATTCATGATTTTATTATTCATAAATCATGGTTCGATTCATGAATCATGATTTAATTCATGATTCATGATTCATGATTTGATTCATGATTCATGATTCATGATTTGATTCATTATTCAATTCATGATTCAATTCATGACTCAAGATTTGATTCATGATTTGATTCATTATTCAATTCATGATTCAATTCATGACTCAAGATTTGATTCATGATTCATGATTCAATTCATGATTCATGATTCATGAATCATAATTCAATTCATGATTCATTATTCATGAATCATGATTCAATTCATGATTCATGATTCATTTCATGATTCATGATTCATGATTCAATTCATGATTCATGATTCAATTCATGAATTATCATTCAATTCATGATTCAATTCATGATTCATGATTCAATTAATGATTCATGATTCATGATTCAATTCATGATTCAATTCATGATTCATGGTTCAATTCATGATTCATGATTCAATTCATGATTCAATTCATGATTCATGATTCAATTCATGATTAATGATTTATGATTCATTTCATGATTCATGATTCATTATATGATTTAATTCATGATTCATGATTTAATTCATGACTCATGATTCATGATTCGATTCATGATTTATGATTTATGATTCATGATTCATGATTCATGATTCAAATCATGAATCATGATTCATGATTTATGATTCATGATTCAATTCATGATTTATGATACAATTCATGATTAATTTAATGATTTATGATTTATGATTTAATTCCTGATTTATGATTTGGCTCATGATTCATGATTCAATTCATGATTCATGATTCATTATTCAATTCATGATTCATGAATCATGATTCAATTCATGATTCATAATTTAATTCATGATTCATAATTCATGATTCAATTCCTGATTCATGATTCATGATTCATGATTCATGATTCATAAGTCATTTCATGATTCATGATTCAATTCATGATTCAATTCATGAGTCATGATTTAATTCATGATTCATGATTCATGATTCAATTCATGATTCAATTCATGATTCATCATTCAATTCATGATTCATGATTCAATTCATGATTCATGATTCGAATCATGACTCATGATTCATGATTCATGATTCATTTCATGATTCATGAATCATGATTCCATTTATGATTCATGATTTATGATTCATGATATAATTCATGTTTCATGATTCAATTCATGATTCATTTCATGATTCATGATTTATGATTCATGATTCAATTCATGATTCATGATTCAATTCATGATTCATGATTTAATTCATGATTCATTTAATGATTCATGATTTATGATTCAATTCATAATTTATGATTCGATTCATGATTCATGATTCGATTTATGATTTTATGATTCATAAATCATGGTTCGATTCATGATTCATGATTCATGATTCAATTCATGATTCATGATTCATGAATCATAATTCAATTCATGATTCATTATTCATGATTTAATTCATGATTCAATTCATGATTCATGATTCGATTCATGATTCATGATTCATGAATCATGATTCAATTCATGATTCATGATTCATTTCATGATTCATGATTCATGATTCAATTCATGATTCCTGATTCAGTTCATAAATTATGTTTCAATTCATGAATAAATTTTTGATTCATCATTCAATTCATGATTCATGATTCAATTCATGATTCAATTCATGATTCATGATTCAATTAATGATTCATGATTCATGATTCAATTCATGATTAAATTCATGATTCATGATTCAATTCATGATTCAATATATGATTCAATTCAATACTGCTTGATTCAAATCATGATTCATGATTCAATTCATGATTCATGATTCAATTCATGATTCATGATTCATGATTCAATTCATGATTCATGATTCATGATTCAATTCATGATTCATGATTCACTTCATGATTCAATTCATGATTCATGATTCAATTCATGATTCATGATTAAATTCATGATTCAATTCATGATTCAATTCATGATTCATGATTCAATTCATGATTCATGATTCAATTCATGATTCAATTCATGATTCATGATTCAATTCATGATTAATGATTTATGATTCAATTCATGATTCATGATTCATTATATGATTTAATTCATGATTCATGATTTAATTCATGACTCATGATTCATGATTCGATTCATGATTCATGATTTATGATTCATGATTCAATTCATGATTTATGATTCAATTCATGATTAATTTAATGATTTATGATTTATGATTTAATTCATAATTTATGATTTGGCTCATGATTCATGATTCATGATTCATGATTCAATTCATGATTCATGATTCATGAATCATGATACAATTCATGATTCATGATTCATTATTCAATTCATGATTCATGAATCATGATTCAATTCATGATTCATGATTCATTTCATGATTCATTATTCATGATTCAATTCATGATTCATGATTAACTCATGATTCATGATTCAATTCATGATTCAATTCATGATTCATGATTCAATTCATGATTCATGATTCATGATTCAATTCATGATTCATGATTCATGATTCAATTCATGATTCAATTCATGATTCATGATTCAATTCATGATTCATGATTCATGATTCAATTCATGATTCATGATTCATGATTCATGATTCAATTCATGATTCATGATTCAATGCATGATTCATGATTCATGATTCAATTCAGGATTCATGATTTAATTCATGATTCATGATTCATGATTCAATTCATGATTCATGATTCGTGAATCATAATTCGATTCATGATTCATTATTCATGATTTAATTCATGATTAAATTCATGATTCATGATTCATGAATCATGATTCATTTCATGATTCATGATTCATGAATCATGATTCAATTCATGATTCAATTCATGATTCATGATTCATGAATCATGATTCAATTCATGATTCATGATTCAATTCATGATTCATGATTCAATTCATGATTCATGATTCATGATTCAATTCATGATTCATGATTCAATTCATGATTCAATTCATGATTCATGATTCAATTCATGATTTATGATTCATGATTCAATTCATGATTCATGATTTAATTCATGATTCATGATTCAATTCATGATTCATGATTCATGATCATAATTCGATTCATGATTTAATTCATGATTCATGATTCATGAATCATGATTCAATTCATGATTCATGAATCATGATTCAATTCATGATTCATGATTCATGAATCATGATTCAATTCATGATTCATGATTCATTATTCAATTCATGATTCATGAATCATGATTCAATTCATGATTCATGATTCATTTCATGATTCATGATTCATGATTCAATTCATGATTCATGATTCAATTCATGATTCAATTAATGATTCATGATTCAATTCATGATTCATGATTCATGACTCAATTCATGATTCAATTCATGATTCAATTCATGATTCATGATTCAATTCATGATTCATGATTCAATTCATGATTCATGATTCATGATTCAATTCATGAATCATAATTCGATTCATGATTCATTATTCATGATTTAATTCATGATTCAATTCATGATTCATGATTCATTTCATGATTCATGATTCATGAATCATGATTCAATTCATGATTCATGATTCAATTCATGATTCATGATTCAATTCATGTTTCATGATTCGATTCATGATTCATGAATCATCTTTAAATTCATGATTCATGATTCAATTCATGATTCATGATTCAATTCATGATTCATGATTCGATTCATGATTCATGATTCGATTCATGATTCATGAATCATGATTCAATTCATGATTCATGATTCATTTCATGATTCATGATTCAAATTATGATTCATGATTCAAGTCATGATTCAATTTATGATTCATCATTCAGTTCATGATTCAATTAATGATTCATGATTCAATTAATGATTCATGATTCATCATTAAATTCATGATTCAATTCATGATTCATGATTCAATTCATGATTCATTATTCAATTCATGATTTATGATTCAATTCATGATTCATGATTAAATTCATGATTAATGATTTATGATTCATGATTCAATTCATGATTTATGATTCAATTCATCATTCATTTAATGATTTATGATTTATGATTTAATTCATGATTTATGATTTGGCTCAATTCAAGATTCATGAATCATGATTCATGATTCAATTCATGATTCATGATTAATGACTCATTATTCAATTCATGATTCATGATTCATGATTCAATTCATGATTCATGATTCATTTCATGATTCATGATTCATGATTCAATTCATTGATTCATGATTCAATTCATGATTCAATTCATGATTCATGAGATTCAATTCATAATTCAATTCATGATTCATGATTCAATTCATGGATTCATGATTCATGATTCAATTCATGATTTATGAATTCAATTCATGATTCATGATTCAATTCATGATTCAATTCATGATTCATGATTCAATCATGATTCATGATTCAATTCATGATTCAATTCATTATCATGATTCAGTTCATGATTAATGATTTATGATTCAATTCATGATTCATGATTCATTATTTGATTTAATTCCTGATTCATGATTCATGATTTAATTCATGACTCATGATTCATGATTCGAATAATGATTCATGATTTATGATTCATGATTCATGATTCAAATCATGAATTATGATTCATGATTCATGATTCAAATCATGAATCATGATTCGATTCATGATTCATGATTTATGATTCATGATTCAATTCATGATTTATGATTCAATTCATGATTCATTTAATGATTTATGATTTAATTCATGATTTATGATTTGGCTCATGATTCATGATTGATTATTCATGATTCAATTCATGATTCATGATTCATGAATCATGATTCAATTCATGATTCATGATTCATTTCATTGATTCATGATTCATGATTCAATTCATGATTCATTATTCAATTCATGATTCATGATTCAATTTCATGATTCATGATTCATGATTTCAATTCATGATTCAATTCATGATTCATGATTCAATTCATGATTCATGATTAATGATTCAATTCATGATTTCATGATTCAATTCATGATTCATGATTCATTTCATGATTCATGATTCATGATTCCATTCATGATTCATGATTCATGAATCATAATTCGATTCATGATTCATTATTCATGATTTAATTCATGATTCAATTCATGATTCATGATTCAAGAATGATGATTCAATTCATGATTCATGATTCATGAATCATGATTCAATTCATGATTCATGATTCATGATTCAATTAATGATTCATGAATCATGATTCATTTCATGATTCATGATTCATGATTCAGTTCATTGATTCATTTCATGATTCATGATTCATGATTCAATTCATGATTCATGATTCAATTCATGATTCAATTCATGATTCATGATTCAATTCATGATTCATGATTCAATTCATGATTCATGATTCAATTCATGATTCATGATTCATGATTCAATTCATGATTCATGATTCATGATTCAATTCATGATTCATGATTCATGAATCATAATTCGATTCATGATTCATTATTCATGATTTAATTCATGATTCAATTAATTGATTCATGATTCATGAATCATGATTCAATTCTTGATTCATGATTCATTTCATGATTAATGATTCATGATTCAATTCATGATTCAATTCATGATTCATGATTCAATTCATGAT
Source organism: Mixophyes fleayi (assembly GCF_038048845.1). Taxonomy (NCBI): domain Eukaryota; kingdom Metazoa; phylum Chordata; class Amphibia; order Anura; family Limnodynastidae; genus Mixophyes; species Mixophyes fleayi. Next base: position 11,576 of record NW_027446920.1, on the reverse strand, counting down.
TCATGATTCAAATCATGACTCATGATTCATGACTCATGATTTAATTCATGATTCCTGATTCAATTCATGATTCATTTCATGATTCATGAATCATGATTCCATTTATGATTCATGATTTATGATTCATGATATAATTCATGTTTCATGATTCAATTCATGATTCATTTCATGATTCATGATTCATGATTCATGATTCAATTCATGATTCATGATTCAATTCATGATTCATGATTTAATTCATGATTCATTTATTGATTCATGATTTATGATTCAATTCATAATTTATGATTCGATTCATGATTCATGATTCGATTCATGATTTTATGATTCATAAATCATGGTTCGATTCATGAATCATGATTTAATTCATGATTCATGATTCATGATTCATGTTTTGATTCATTATTCAATTCATGATTCAATTCATGAATCAAGATTTGATTCATGATTCATTATTCAATTCATGATTCATGATTCATGAATCATAATTCAATTCATGATTCATTATTCATGATTTAATTCATGATTCAATTCATGATTCATGATTCGATTCATGATTCATGATTCATGATTCAATTCATGATTTATGATTCAATTCATGATTCATGATTCAATTCATGATTCAATTCATGATTCAATTCATGATTCATGATTCAATTCATGATCCAATTCATGATTCATGATTCATTCATGATTAATGATTTATGATTCAATTCATGATTCATTATTTGATTTAATTCCTGATTCATGATTTAATTCATGACTCATGATTCATGATTCGATTCATGATTCATGATTTATGATTCATGATTCATGATTCAAATCATGAATCATGATTCGATTCATGATTCATGATTTATGATTCATGATTCAATTCATGATTTATGATTCAATTCATGATTCATTTAATGATTTATGATTTAATTCATGATTTATGATTTGGCTCATGATTCATGATTGATTATTCAATGATTCAATTCATGATTCATGATTCATGAATTATGATTCAATTCATGATTCATGATTGATTATTCATGATTCAATTCATGATTCATGATTCATGAATCATGATTCAATTCATGATTCATGATTCATGATTCATTTCATGATTCATGATTTCATGATTCAATTCATGATTCATGATTCAATTTCATGATTCAATTCATGATTCATGATTCAATTCATGATTCATGATTCATGATTCAATTTATGATTCAATTCATGATTCATGATTCAATTCATGATTCATGATTCAATTCATGATTCATGATTCATGATTCAATTCATGATTCATGAATCATGATTCATTTAATGATTCATGATTCATGATTCAATTCATGATTCATGATTCAATTCATGATTCAATTCATGATTCATAATTCAATTCATGATTCATGATTCAATTCATGATTCATGATTCAATTCATGATTCATGATTCAATTCATGAATTATGATTCATGATTCAATTCATGATTCATGATTCATGATTCAATTCATGATTCATGATTCAATTCATGATTCAATTAATGATTCATGATTCGATTCATGATTCATGATTCAATTCATGATTCAATTCATGATTCATGATTCAATTCATGATTCATGATTCATGATTCAATTCATGATTCACGATTCAATTCATGATTCATGATTCATGATTCAATTCATGATTCATGATTCAATTCATGATTCATGATTCATGATTTAATTCATGATTCATGATTCATGATTCAATTCATGATTCATGATTCAATTCATGATTCATGATTCATGATTTAATTCATGAATCATAATTCGATTCATGATTCATTATTCATGATTTAATTCATGATTCAATTCATGATTCATGATTCATTTCATGATTCATGATTCATGAATCATGATTCAATTCATGATTCATGATTCATGATTCAATTCATGATTCATGATTCAATTCATGTTTCATGATTCGATTCATGATTCATGAATCATCTTTAAATTCATGATTCATGATTCAATTCATGATTCATGATTCAATTCATGATTCATGATTCGATTCATGATTCATGATTCGATTCATGATTCATGAATCATGATTCAATTCATGATTCATGATTCATTTCATGATTCATGATTCATGATTCAATTCATGATTCATGATTCATCATTAAATTCATGATTCAATTCATGATTCATGATTCAATTCATGATTCATTATTCAATTCATGATTTATGATTCAATTCATGATTCATGATTCAATTCATGATTAATGATTTATGATTCAATTCATGATTTATGATTCAATTCATGATTCATTTAATGATTTATGATTTATGATTTAATTCATGATTTATGATTTGGCTCATGATTCATGATTCATGATTCAAGATTCATGAATCATGATTCATGATTCAATTCATGATTCATGATTCATGACTCATTATTCAATTCATGATTCATGATTCATGATTCAATTCATGATTCATGATTCATTTCATGATTCATGATTCATGATTCAATTCATGATTCATGATTCAATTCATGATTCAATTCATGATTCATGATTCAATTCATAATTCAATTCATGATTTATGATTCAATTCATGATTCATGATTCATGATTCAATTCATGATTTATGATTCAATTCATGATTCATGATTCAATTCATGATTCAATTCATGATTCAATTCATGATTCATGATTCAATTCATGATTCATGATTCAATTCATGATTCAATTCATGATTCATGATTCAGATTCATGATTAATGATTTATGATTCAATTCATTATTCATGATTCATTATTTGATTTAATTCCTGATTCATGATTCATGATTTAATTCATGACTCATGATTCATGATTCGAATAATGATTCATGATTTATGATTCATGATTCATGATTCAAATCATGAATCATGATTCGATTCATGATTCATGATTTATGATTCATGATTCAATTCATGATTTATGATTCATGATTCAATTCATGATTCATTATTCAATTCATGATTCATGATTCAATTCATGATTCATGATTCATGATTCAATTCATGATTCAATTCATGATTCATGATTCAATTCATGATTCATGATTAATGATTCAATTCATGATTCATGATTCAATTCATGATTTCATGATTCAATTCATGATTCATGATTCATGATTCAATTCATGATTCATGATTCAGTGAATCATAATTCGATTCATGATTCATTATTCATGATTTAATTCATGATTCAATTCATGATTCATGATTCATGAATGATGATTCAATTCATGATTCATGATTCATGAATCATGATTCATTTCATGATTCATGATTCAATTCATGATTCATTTCATGATTCATGATTCATGATTCAATTCATGATTCATGATTCAATTCATGATTCAATTCATGATTCATGATTCAATTCATGATTCAATTCATGATTCATGATTCAATTCATAATTCAATTCATGATTCATGATTCAATTCATGATTCATGATTCATGATTCAATTCATGATTTATGATTCAATTCATGATTCATGATTCAATTCATGATTCAATTCATGATTCAATTCATGATTCAATTCATGATTCATGATTCAATTCATGATTCATGATTCAATTCATGATTCAATTCATGATTCATGATTCAGTTCATGATTAATGATTTATGATTCAAATTCATTATTCATGATTCATTATTTGATTTAATTCCCTGATTCATGATTCATGATTTAATTCATGACTCATGATTCATGATTCGAATAATGATTCATGATTTATGATTCATGATTCATGATTCAAATCATGAATCATGATTCGATTCATGATTCATGATTTATGATTCATGATTCAATTCATGATTTATGATTCATGATTCAATTCATGATTCATTATTCAATTCATGATTCATGATTCAATTCATGATTCATGATTCATGATTCAATTCATGATTCAATTCATGATTCATGATTCAATTCATGATCATGATTAATGATCAATTCATGATTCATGATTCAATTCATTGATTCATGATTCAATTCATGATTCATGATTCATGATTCTAATTCATGATTCATGATTCATGAATCATAATTCGATTCATGATATCATTATTCATGATTTAATTCATGATTCAATTCATGATTCATGATTCATGAATGATGATTCAATTCATGATTCATGATTCATGAATCATGATTCATTTCATGATTCATGATTCAATTCATGATTCATTTCATGATTCATGATTCATGATTCAATTCATGATTCATGATTCAATTCATGATTCAATTCATGATTCATGATTCAATTCATGATTCATGATTCAATTCATGAATCATGATTCAATTCATGATTCATGATTCATTTCATGATTAATGATTCATGATTCAATTCATGATTCAATTCATGATTCATGATTCAATTCATGATTCATGATTCAAATCATGACTCATGATTCATGATTCATTATTTAATTCATGATTCATTAATTCAATTCATGATTCATTTCATGATTCATGAATCATGATTCCATTTATGATTCATGATTTATGATTCATGATATAATTCATGTTTCATGATTCAATTCATGATTCATTTCATGATTCATGATTCATGATTCAATTCATGATTCATGATTCAATTCATGATTCATGATTTAATTCATGATTCCATTTATGATTCATGATTTATGATTCATGATATAATTCCATGTTTCATGATTCAATTCATGATTCATTTCATGATCATGATTCATGATTCAATTCATGATTCATGATTCAATTCATGATTCATGATTTAATTCATGATTCATTTATTGATTCATGATTTAGGATTCAATTCATAATTTATGATTCGATTCATGATTCATGATTTGATTCATGATATTATGATTCATAAATCATGGTTCGATTCATGAATCATGATTAATTCATGATTCATGATCATGTTTTGATTCATTATTCAATTCATGATTCAATTCATGAATCAAGATTTGATTCATGATTCATTATTCAATTCATGATTCATGATTCATGAATCATAATTCAATTCATGATTCATTATTCATGATTTAATTCATGATTTAATTCATGATTCATGATTCATTATTCAATTCATGATTCATGATTCATGAATCATAATTCAATTCATGATTCATTATTCATGATTTAATTCATGATTTAATTCATGAGTTCATGATTCGATTCATTGATTCTTGATTCATGATTCAATTCATGATTTATGATTCAATTCATGATTCATGATTCAATTCATGATTCAATTACATGATTCAATTCATGATTCATGATTCAATTCATGATTCAATTCATGATTCATGATTCAATTCATGATTAATGATTTATGAATTCAATTCATGATTCATTATTTGATTTAATTCCTGATTCATGATTCATGATTTAATTCATGACTCATGATTCATGATTCGATTCATGATTCATGATTTATGATTCATGATTCATGATTCAAATCATGAATCATGATTCGATTCATGATTCACTGATTTATGATTCATGATTCAATTCATGATTTATGATTCAATTCATGATTCATTTAATGATTTATGATTTAATTCATGATTTATGATTTGGCTCATGATTCATGATTGATTATTTATGATTCAATTCATAGATTCATGATTCATGAATCATGATTCATTTCATGATTCATGATTCATGATTCAATTCATGATTCATGATTCAATTCATGATTCAATTCATGATTCATGATTCATGATTCAATTCATGATTCATGATTCATGATTCAATTCATGATTCAATTCATGATTCATGATTCAATTCATGATTCAATGATTCAATTCATGATTCATGATTCATGATTCAATTCATGATTCATGAATCATGATTCATTTAATGATTCATGATTCATGATTCAATTCATGATTCATGATTCAATTCATGATTCAATTCATGATTTATAATTCAATTCATGATTCATGATTCAATTCATGATTCATGATTCATGATTCATGATTCAATTCATGATTCATGATTCATTGAATCATGATTCCAATTCATGATTCATGATTCATTTCATGATTCATGAATGCATGATTCCATTTATGATTCATGATTTATGATTCATGATATAATTCATGTTTCATGATTCAATTCATGATTCAATTCATGATTCATGATTCAATTCATGATTCATGATTCAATTCTTGATTCATGATTCAAATCAGGACTCATGATTCATGATTCATGATTCATGATTTAATTCAATGATTCATGATTCATTTCATGATTCATGAATCATGATTCCATTTATGATTCATGATTTATGATTCATGATATATAATCATGTTTTATGATTCAATTCATGATTCATTTCATGATTCATGATTCATGATTCATGATTCAATTCATGATTCATGATTCAATTCATGATTCATGATTTAATTCATGATTCATTTAATGATTCATGATTTATGATTCAATTCATAATTTATGATTCGATTCATGATTCATGATTCAATTCATGATTTTATTATTCATAAATCATGGTTCGATTCATGAATCATGATTTAATTCATGATTCATGATTCATGATTTGATTCATGATTCATGATTCATGATTTGATTCATTATTCAATTCATGATTTAATTCATGATCATGATTCAATTCATGATTCATGATTCATGAATCATAATTCAATTCATGATTCATTATTCATGATTTAATTCATGATTCAATTCATGATTCATGATTCGATTCATGATTCATGAATCATGATTCAATAATTCATGATTCATGATTCATTTCATGATTCATGATTCATGATTCAATTCATGATTCATGATTCAATTCATGAATTATCATTCAATTCATGATTCAATTCATGATTCATGATTCAAATTAATGATTCATGATTCATGAATTCAATTCATGGCTGTCAATTCATGATTCATGCTTCAATTCATGATTCATGATTCAATTCATGATTCAATTCATGATTCATGATTCTATTCATGATTAATGATTTATGATTCAATTCATGATTCATGATTTAATTCATGACTCATGATTCATGATTCGATTCATGATTCATGATTTATGATTCATGATTCATGATTCATGATTCAATTCCTGATTCATGATTCATGATTCTTGATTCATGATTCATGAGTCATTTCATGATTCATGATTCAATTCATGATTCAATTCATGAGTCATGATTTAATTCATGATTCATGATTCAATTCATGATTCAATTCATGATTCATGATTCAATTCATGATTCATGATTCAATTCATGATTCATGATTCAATTCATGATTCATGATTCAAATCATGACTCATGATTCATGATTCATGATTCATGATTCATTTCATGATTCATGAATCATGATTCCATTTATGATCCATGATTTATGATTCATGATATAATTCATGTTTCATGATTCAATTCAGGATTCATTTCATGATTCATGATTCATGATTCATGATTCATGATTCAATTCATGATTCATGATTCAATTCATGATTCATGATTTAATTCATGATTCATTTAATGATTCATGATTTATGATTCAATTCATAATTTATGATTCGATTCATGATTCATGATTCGATTCATGATTTTATGATTCATAAATCATGGTTCGATTCATGATTCATGATTCATGAATCATGATTTAATTCATGATTCATGATTTGATTCATGATTCATGATTTGATTCATTATTCAATTCATGATTCAATTCATGAATCAAGATTTGATTCATGATTCATGATTCATTCATGATTCATGAATCATAATTCAATTCATGATTCATTTTTCATGATTTAATTCATGATTCAATTCATGATTCATGATTCATTTCATGATTCATGATTCATGATTCAAGATTCAGTTCATAAATTATGTTTCAATTCATGATTAAATTTTTGATTCATCATTCAATTCATGATTCATGATTCAATTCATGATTCAATTCATGATTCATGATTCAATTAATGATTCATGATTCATGATTCAATTCATGATTCAATTCATGATTCATGATTCAATATATGATTCAATTCAATACTGCTTGATTCAAATCATGATTCATGATTCAATTCATGATTCATGATTCAATTCATGATTCATGATTCAATTCATGATTCATGATTCACTTCATGATTCATGATTCACTTCATGATTCAATTCATGATTCATGATTCAATTCATGATTCATGATTAAAATTCATGATTCAATTCATGATTCAATTCATGATTCATGATTTAATTTCATGATTCATGATTCAATTCATGATTCAATTCATGATTCATGATTCAATTCATGATTAATGATTTATGATTCAATTCATGATTCATGATTCATTATATGATTAATTCATGATTCATGATTTAATTCATGACTCATGATTCATGATTCGATTCATGATTCATGATTTATAGATTCATGATTCAATTCATGATTCATGATTCAAATCATGAATCATGATACGATTCATGATTCATGATTTATGATTCATGATTCAATTCATGATTTATGATTCAATTCATGATTAATTTAATGATTTATGATTTATGATTTAATTCATGATTTATGATTTGGCTCATGATTCATGATTCATGATTCATGATTCAATTCATGATTCATGATTCATGAATCATGATTCAATTCATGATTCATGATTCATTATTCAATTCATGATTCATGAATCATGATTCAATTCATGATTCATGATTCATTTCATGATTCATTATTCATGATTCAATTCATGATTCATGATTCAACTCATGATTCATGATTCAATTCATGATTCAATTCATGATTCATGATTCAATTCATGATTCATGATTCATGATTTAATTCATGATTCAATTCATGATTCATGATTCATGAATCATGATTCAATTCATGATTCATGATTCATGAATCATGATTCAATTCATGATTTAATTCATGATTTATGATTTGGCTCATGATTCATGATTCATGATTCAATTCATGATTCATGATTCATTATTCAATTCATGATTCATGAATCATGATTCAATTCATGATTCATAATTTAATTCATGATCCATGATTCATGATTCAATTCCTGATTCATGATTCATGATTCTTGATTCATGAGTCATGAGTCATTTCATGATTCATGATTCAATTCATGATTCAATTTCATGAGTCATGATTTAATTCATGATTCATGATTCATGATTCAATTCATGATTCAATTCATGATTCATGATTCAATTCATGATTCATGATTCAATTCATGATTCATGATTCAATTCATGATTCATGATTCAAATCATGACTCATGATTCATGATTCATGATTCATGATTCATTTCATGATTCATGAATCATGATTCCATTTATGATTCATGATTTATGATTCATGATATAATTCATGTTTCATGATTCAATTCAGGATTCATTTCATGATTCATGATTCATGATTCATGATTCATGATTCATGATTCAATTCATGATTCATGATTCAATTCATGATTCATTGATTTAATTCATGATTCATTTAATGATTCATGATTTATGATTCAATTCATAATTTATGATTCGATTCATGATTCATGATTCGATTCATGATTTTATGATTCATAAATCATGGTTCGATCATGATTCATGATTGATGAATCATGATTTAATTCATGATTCATGATTTGATTCATGATTCATGATTTGATTCATTATTCAATTCATGATTCAATTCATTGAATCAAGATTTGATTCATGATTCATGATTCAATTCATTATTCATGAATCATAATTCAATTCATGATTCATTTTTCATGATTTAATCATGATTCAATTCATGATTCATGATTCATTTCATGATTCATGATTCATGATTCAAGATTCAGTTCATAAATTATGTTTCAATTCATGATTAAATTTTTGATTCATCATTCAATTCATGATTCATGATTCAATTCATGATTCAATTCATGATTCATGATTCAATTAATGATTCATGATTCATGATTCAATTCATGATTCAATTCATGATTTATGATTCAATATATGATTCAATTCAATACTGCTTGATTCAAATCATGATTCATGATTCAATTCATGATTCATGATTCAATTCATGATTCATGATTCATGATTCAATTCATGATTCATGATTCACTTCATGATTCAATTCATGATTCATGATTCAATTCATGCATTCATGATTAAATTCATGATTCAATTCATGATTCAATTCATGATTCATGATTTAATTCATGATTCATGATTCAATTCATGATTCAATTCATGATTCATGATTCAATTCATGATTAATGATTTATGATTCAATTCATGATTCATGATTCATTATATGAATTTAATTCATGATTCATGATTTAATTCATGACTCATGATTCATGATTCGATTCATGATTCATGATTTATGATTCAATGATTCAATTCATGATTCATGATTCAAATCATGAATCATGATACGATTCATGATTCATGATTTATGATTCATGATTCAATTCATGATTTATGATTCAATTCATCATTAATTTAATGATTTATGATTTATGATTTTAATTCATGATTTATGATTTGGCTCATGATTCATGATTCATGATTCAATTCATGATTCATGATTCATGAATCATGATTCAATTCATGATTCATGATTCATTATTCAATTCATGATTCATGAATCATGATTCAATTCATGATTCATGATTCATTTCATGATTCATTATTCATGATTCAATTCATGATTCATGATTCAACTCATGATTCATGATTCAATTCATGATTCAATTCATGATTCATGATTCAATTCATGATTCATGATTCATGATTTAATTCATGATTCAATTCATGATTCATGATTCAATTCATGATTCATGATTCATGATTCAATTCATAGATTCATGATTCATGATTCAAGTTCATGATTCATGATTCAATTCATGATTCATGATTCATGATTCAATTCAGGATTCATGATTTAATTCATGATTCATGATTCATGATTCAATTCATGATTCATGATTCGTGAATCATAATTCGATTCATGATTCATTATTCATGATTTAATTCATGATTCAATTCATGATTCATGATTCATGAATCATGATTCAATTCATGATTCATGATTCATGAATCATGATTCAATTCATGATTCAATTCATGATTCATGATTCATGAATCATGATTCAATTCATGATTCATGATTCAATTCATGATTCATGATTCATGATTCAATTCATGATTCAATTCATGATTCAATTCATGATTCATGAATCATGATTCAATTCATGATTCATGATTCAATTCATGATTCATGATTCATGATTCAATTCATGATTCATGAATCATAATTCGATTCATAAATCATTATTCATGATTTAATTCATGATTCAATTCATGATTCATGAATCATGTAATCATGATTCAATTCATGATTCATGATTCATTTCATGATTAATGATTCATGATTCAATTCATGATTCATGATTCAATTCATGATTCAATTCATGATTACATGATTCAATTCATGATCATGATTCATGATTCAAATCAGGACTCATGATTCATGATTCATGATTCATGATTTAATTCATGAA
>NW_027446919.1:0-41545 GCF_038048845.1 Mixophyes fleayi | reverse complement strand
TCATGAATTGAATCATGAATCTAGAATTGAATCATGAATTGAATCATGAATCATGAATCATGAATTGAATCATGAATCATGAATCATGAGTCATGAATTGAATCATGAATCATGAATCATGAGTCATGAATTGAATCATGAATCATGAGTCATAAATTGAATCATGAATTGAATCACAAATTGAATCATGAATCATGTATTTGAATCATGAATTGAATCATGAATCATGAATTGAATCATGAATCATGAATGAATCATGAATCATGAATTGAATCATGAATTGAAATCATGAATCATGAATTGAATCATGAATCATGAATTGAATCATAAATCATAAATCATAAATCAGGAATCATGAATTGAATCCTGAATCATGAATTGAATCATGAATCATAAATCATGAATTGAATCATGAATCATGAATTGAATCATGAATTGAATCCTGAATCATGAATCATAAATCATGAATTGAATCATGAATCATGAATTGAATCATGAATTGAATCCTGAATCATGAATTGAATCATATATTGAATCATGAATCTTGAATTGATCATAAATCATGAATCATGAATTGAATCATGAATCATGAATAAAATCATGAATCATGAATAGTAAATTGAATCATGAATCATGAATCAAATCATTATTTATGAATCATGAATCATGAATCGAATCATGATTCATCAATCATGAATTGAATTATGAATCATAAATTGAATAATGAATTGAATCATGAATCATAAATTGAATCATAAATTAAATCATGAATCATGAATCATGAGTCATGAATTGAATCATGGATCATGAATCATGAATTGAATCATGAATCATGAATCATGAATTGAATCATGAATCTAGAATTAAATCATGCATTGAATCATGAATCATAATTTGAATCATGAATCATGAATCATGAGTCATGAATTGAATCATGAATCATGAATCATGAATCATGAATTGAATCATGAATCATGAATTAAATCATGAATTGAATCATGAATTGAATCATGAATCATGAATCATGAATTGAATCATGAATCATGAATTGAGTCATGAATCATGAATTGAATCATGAATCGAATCATGAATCATGAATCGAATCATGAATCATGAATTGAATCATGAATCATGAATTGAATCATGAATTGAATCATGAATCATGAATCATGAAATGATCATGAATTGAATCATGAATCATGAATTGAAACATGAATCATAAATCATGAATCATGAATCATGAATTGAATCATGAATCATGAATTGAATCATGAATCATGAATTGAATCATGAATCATGATTTATAAATAAGGAATCATAAATTGAATCATGAATCATGAATCATGAATCGAATAATTAATCATGAATCATGAATCATGAATTATGATTTGAATCATGAATCATGAATTGAATCATATATTGAATCATGAATCATGAATTGAATCATGAATCATGAATTGAATCATTAATCATGAATCGAATCATGATTCATGAATCATGAATCAAATCATGATTCATGAATCATTAATCTTGAATCAAATCATCAATCATGAATTGAATCATAAATCATGAATCATGAAATGAATCATGAATTGAATCAAGAATCATGAATTAAATCATGAATCATGAATCGTAAATTGAATCATGAATCATGAATCGAATCATGAATCATGAATCGAATCATGATTCATGAATCATAAATTGAATTATGAATCATAAATTGAATAATGAATTAAATCATGAATCATGAATTAAATCATAAATTAAATCATGAATCATGAATCATGAATTGAATCATGGATCATGAATCATGAATCATGAATTGAATCATGAATCTAGAATTCAATCATGAATTGAATCATGAATCATGAATCATGATTTGAATCATGAATCATGAATCATGAGTCATGAATTGAATCATAATTCATGAATTGAATCACAAATTGAATCATGAATCATGAATCATGTATTTGAATCATGATTTGAATCATGAATCATAATTTGAATCATGAATTGAATCATGAATCATGAATGATGAATTGAATCATGAATCATGAATTGAATCATGAATCATGAATTGAATCATAAATCATAAATCATGAATCAGAAATCATGAATTGAATCCTGAATCATGAATCATGAATTGAAATCATGAATCATAAATCATGAATTGAATCATAAATCAAGAATTGAATCATGAATCATGATTTGAATCATGAATCATGAATCATGAATGGAATCATGAATCACAAATTGAATCATTAATTATGAATTGAATCATGAATAATGAAATGAATCATAAATTATGATTTGAATCATGAATCATAATTGAATCATATATTGAATCATGAATCATGAATTGAATCATGAATTGAATCAAGAATCATGAATTAAATCATGAATCATGAATAGTAAATTGAATCATGAATCATGAAATGAATCATGAATTGAATCAAGAATCATGAATTAAATCATGAATCATGAATAGTAAATTAAATCATGAATCGTGAATCAAATCATGATTTATGAATCATGAATCTTGAATCGAATCATAATTCATGAATCATGAATGAATTATGAATCATAAATTGAATAATGAATTGAATCATGAATTGAATCATAAATTAAATCATGAATCATGAATCATGAGTCATGAATTGAATCATGGATCATGAATCATGAATTGAATCATGAATCATGAATCATGAATTGAATCATGAATCTAGAATTGAATCATGATTTGAATCATGAATCATGAATTGAATCATGAATCACAAATTGAATCATGAATCATGAATTGAATCATGAATAATGAAATGAATCATGAATTATGATTTAAATCATGAATCATAAATTGAATCATATAATGAATCATGAATCATGATTGAATCATGAATCATGAATATAATCATGAATCATGAATTGAATCATGAATCATGAATTGAATCATGAATCATAATTTGAATCATGAATCATGAATTGAATCATGAATAATTAATTGAATCATGAATCATGAATTAAATCATGAATCATGAATCATGTATTTGAATCATGAATTGAATCATGAATCATGAATCATAATTTGAATCATGAATTGAATCATGAATCATGAATGATGAATTGAATCATGAATCATGAATGATGAATTGAATCATGAATCATGAATTGAATCATGAATCATGAATTGAATCATAAATCATGAATCAGGAATCATGAATTGAATCCTGAATCATGAATCATGAATTGAATCATGAATCATAAATAATGAATTGAATCATGAATCATGAATTTTAATCATGAATCATGATTTGAATCATGAATCATGAATCATGAATTGAATCATGAATCATGAAATGAATCATGAATTGAATCATAATTCATGAATTGAAACATGAATCATAAATCATGAATCATGAATCATGAATTGAATCATGAATCATGAATTGAATCATGAATCAAGATTTATAAATAAGGAATCATAAATTGAATCATGTATCATAAATCATGAATCGAATAATGAATCATGAATCATGAATTGAATCATGAATCATGAATTTAATCATGAATCATGAATTGAATCATGAATCATGAATTGAATCATGATTCACAAATTGAATCATGAATCATGAATTGAATCATGAATAATGAAATGAATCATGAATCATGAATTATGATTTGAATCATGAATCATATATTGAATCATGAATCATGAGTTGAATAATGAATCATGAATTGAATCATGAATCATGAATCGAATCATGATTCATGAATCATGAATCAAATCATGATTCATGAATCATTTTTCTTGAATCAAATCATAAATCATGAATTGAATCATAAATCATGAATTAAATCATGAATCATGAATAGTAAATTGAATCATGAATCATGAATGGAATCATGATTTATGAATCATGAATCATGAATCGAATCATGATTGATGAATCATGAATTGAATTATGAATCATAAATTGAATAATGAATTGAATCATGAATCATAAATTGAATCATAAATTAAATCATGAATCATGAGTCATGAATTGAATCATGGATCATGAATCATGAATTGAATCATGAATCATGAATTGAATCATGAATCTAGAATTAAATCATGAATTGAATCATGAATCATGAATTGAATCATGAATCATGAATCATGAGTCATGAATTGAATCATGAATCATGAATCATGAGTCATGAATTGAATCATGAATCATGAGTCATAAATTGAATCATGAATCATGAATTGAATCATGAATCATGAATTGAATCACAAATTGAATCATGAATCAAGTATTTGAATCATGAATTGAATCATGAATCATGAATCATAATTTGAATCATGAATTGAATCATGAATCATGGATTGAATTATGAATCACAAATTGAATCATGAATCATGAATTGAATCATGAATAATGAAATGAATCATGAATTATGATTTGAATCATGAATCATAAATTGAATCATATATTGAATCATGAATCATGAATTGAATCATGAATCATGAATTGAATCATGAATAATTAATTGAATCATGAATCATGAATTGAATCATGAATTGAATCATGAATCATGAATTGAATCATGAATCACAAATTGAATCATGAATCATAAATTGAATCATGAATAATGAAATGAATCATGAATTATGAATTGAATCATGAATAATTAATTGAATCATGAATCATGAATTGAATCATGAATCATGAATCATGTATTTGAATCATGAATTGAATCATGAATCATAATTTGAATCATGAATTGAATCATGAATCATGAATGATGAATTGAATCATGAATGATGAATTGAATCATGAATCATGAATTGAATCATAAATCATGAATCAGGAATCATGAATTGAATCCTGAATCCTGAATCATGAATTGAATCATGAATCATAAATCATGAATTGAATCATGAATCATGAATTGAATCATGAATCATGATTTGAATCATGAATCATGAATCATGAATTGAATCATGAATCATGAAATGAATCATTAATCATGAATTGAATCATGAATCATGAAATGAATCATGAATTGAATCATGAATCATGAATTGAAACATGAATCATAAATCATGAATCATGAATCATGAATTGAATCATGAATCATGAATTGAATCATGAATCATGAATTAATTCATGAATCACAAATTGAATCATGAATCATGAATTGAATCATGAATAATGAAATGAATCATGAATCATGAATTATGATTTGAATCATGAATCATATATTGAATCATGAATCATGAATTGAATAATGAATCATGAATTGAATCATGAATCATGAATCGAATCATGATTCATGAATCATGAATCGAATCATGATTCATGAATTATGAATCAAATCATGATTCATGAATCAAATCATGATTCATGAAACATTTTTCTTGAATCAAATCATAAATCATGAATTGAATAATAAATCATGAATCATGAAATGATTCATGAATCATGAATTGAATCATGAATCTAGAATTGAATCATGAATTGAATCATGAATCATGAATCATGATTTGAATCATATATTGAATCATGAATCATAAATTGAATCATGAATCATGAATTGAATCATGAATAATTAATTGAATCATGAATCATGAATTGAATCATGAATCATGTATTTGAATCATGAATTGAATCATGAATCATAATTTGAATCATGAATTGAATCATGAATCATGAATGATGAATTGAATCATGAATGATGAATTGAATCATGAATCATGAATTGAATTCATAAATCATGAATCAGGAATCATGAATTGAATCCTGAATCCTGAATCATGAATTGAATCATGAATCATAAATCATGAATTGAATCATGAATCATGATTGAATCATGAATCATGATTTGAATCATGAATCATGAATCATGAATTGAATCATGAATCATGAAATGAATCATTAATCATGAATTGAATCATGAATCATGAAATGAATCATGAATTGAATCATGAATCATGAATTGAAACATGAATCATAAATCATGAATCATGAATCATGAATTGAATCATGAATCATGAATTGAATCATGAATCATGAATTAATTCATGAATCACAAATTGAATCATGAATCATGAATTGAATCATGAATAATGAAATGAATCATGAATCATGAATTATGATTTGAATCATGAATCATATATTGAATCATGAATCATGAATTGAATAATGAATCATGAATTGAATCATGAATCATGAATCGAATCATGATTCATGAATCATGAATCGAATCATGATTCATGAATCATGAATCAAATCATGATTCATGAATCAAATCATGATTCATGAATCATTTTTCTTGAATCAAATCATAAATCATGAATTGAATCATAAATCATGAATCATGAAATGAATCATGAATCATGAATTGAATCATGAATCTAGAATTGAATCATGAATTGAATCATGAATCATGAATCATGAATTGAATCATGAATCATGAATCATGAGTCATGAATTGAATCATGAATCATGAATCATGAGTCATGAATTGAATCATGAATCATGAATCATGTATTTGAATCATGAATTGAATCATGAATCATGAATTGAATCATGAATCATGAATTGAATCATGAACTTGAATCATGAATCATGAATTGAATCATGAATTGAATCATAAATCATAAATTATAAATCAGGAATCATGAATTGAATCCTGAATCATGAATTGAATCATGAATCATAAATCATGAATTGAATCATGAATCATGAATTGAATCATGAATTGAATCCTGAATCATGAATTGAATCATATATTGAATTCATGAATCTTGAATTTGAATCATAAATCATGAATCATGAATTGAATCATGAATCATGAATAAAATCATGAATCATGAATAGTAAATTGAATCATGAATCATGAATCAAATCATTATTTATGAATCATTGAATCATGAATCGAATCATGATTCATCAATCATGAATTGAATTATGAATCATAAATTGAATAATGAATTGAATCATGAGTCATGAATTGAATCATGGATCATGAATCATGAATTGAATCATGAATCATGAATCATGAATTGAATCATGAATCTAGAATTAAATAATGCATTGAATCATGAATCATAATTTGAATCATGAATCATGAATCATGAGTCATGATTGAATCATGAATCATGAATCATGAGTCATGAATTGAATCATGAATTGAATCATGAATCATGAATTGAATCATGAATTAGGATTTGAATCACAAATTGAATCATGAATCATGAATCATGTATTTGAATCATGAATTGAATCATGAATCATGAATCATAATTTGAATCATGATTGAATCATGAATCATGAATTGAATCATGAATTGAATCATGAATCATGAATTGAATCATGAATCATGAATTTAATCATGAATCATAAATCATGAATTGAATCATGAATCTTGAATTGAATCATAAATCATAAATCATGAATCAGGAATCATGAATTGAATCCTGAATCATGAATCATGAATTGAATCATAAATTATAAATCATGAATTGAATCATGAATCATGAATTGAATCATGAATCATATATTGAATCATAAATCATGAATTAAATCATGAATCACAAATTGAATCATGAATCATGAATTGAATCATGAATCATGAATCATGAATTGAATCATGAATTGAATCATGAATCATGAATTGAATCATGAATCATGAATTGAATCATGAATCATAAATCATGAAATTAATCATGAATTATGATTTGAATCATGAATCATGAATTGAGTCATATATTGAATCATGAATCATGAATTGAATCATGAATCATGAATCGAATCATGAATCATGAAATGAATCATGAATCATGAATTGAATCATGAATCATTAATTAAATCATGAATCATGAATTGAATCATGAATCATAAATTGAATCATGAATCATGAATCATGAATTGAATCATGAATCATGAATTGAATCATGAATCATGAATTGAAACATGAATCATAAATCATGAAACATGAATCATGAATTGAATCAGGAATCATGAATTGAGTCATGAATCATGAATTGAATCATGAATCATGAACCATGATTTGAATCATGATGGATGAATTGAATCCTATATTAAATCATGAATCATGAATTGAATCATGAATCATGAATTGAATCATGAATCATGAATTAAATCATGAATTGAATCATGAATTGAATCATGAATCATGAATCATGAATTGAATCATGAATCATGAATTGAGTCATGAATCATGAATTGAATCATGAATCGAATCATGAATCATGAATCTAATCATGAATCATGAATTGAATCATGAATCATTAATTGAATCATGAATCATGAATTGAATCATGAATCATGAATTGAATCATGAATCATGAATCATGAATCATGAATCATGAAATGAATCATGAATTGAATCATGAATCATGAATTGAAACATGAATCATAAATCATGAATCATGAATCATGAATCATGAATCATGAATTGAATCATGAATCATGAATTGAATTATGAATCATGATTTATAAATAAGGAATCATAAATTGAATCATGAATCATGAATCATGAATCGAATAATTAATCATGAATCATGAATCATGAATTATGATTTGAATCATGAATCATGAATTGAATCATATATTGAATCATGAATCATGAATTGAATCATGAATCATGAATTGAATCATGAATCGAATCATGATTCATGAATCATGAATCAAATCATGATTCATGAATCATTAATCTTGAATCAAATCATTAATCATGAATTGAATCATAAATCATGAATCATGAAATGAATCATGAATTGAATCAAGAATCATGAATTAAATCATGAATCATGAATAGTAAATTGAATCATGAATCATGAATCGAATCATGAATCATGAATCGAATCTTGATTCATGAATCATGAATTGAATTATGAATCATAAATTGAATAATGAATTGAATCATGAATCATGAATTGAATCATAAATTAAATCATGAATCATGAATCATGAGTCATGAATTGAATCATGAATCATGAATCATGAGTCATGAATTGAATCATGAATCTAGAATTGAATCATGAATTGAATCATGAATCATGAATCATGATTTGAATCATGAATCATGAATTGAATCATAAATTAAATCATGAATCATGTATTTGAATCATGAATTTAATCATGAATCATAATTTGAATCATGAATTGAATCATGAATCATGAATGATGAATTGAATCATGAATCATGAATTGAATCATGAATCATGAATGATGAATTGAATCAGGAATCATGAATTGAATCCTGAATCATGAATCATGAATTGAATCATGAATCATAAATCATGAATTGAATCATGAATCAAGAATTGAATCATGAATCATGATTTGAATCATGAATCATGAATCATGAATGGAATACATGAATCACAAATTGAGATCATTAATCATGAATTGAATCATGAATAATGAAATGGAATCATGAATTATGATTTGAATCATGAATCATAAATTGAATCATATATTGAATCATGAATCATGAATTAAATCATGAATCATGAATAGTAAATTGAATCACGAATCATGAAATGAATCATGAATTGAATCATGAATCATGAATCATGAATTGAATCATGAATCATGAATTGAATCATGATTCACAAATTGAATCATGAATCATGAATTGAATCATGAATAATGAAATGAATCATGTATCATGAATTATGATTTGAATCATGAATCATATATTGAATCATGAATCATGAATTGAATAATGAATCATGAATTGAATCATGAATCATGAATCGAATCATGATTCATGAATCATGAATCAAATCATGATTCATGAATCATTTTTCTTGAATCAAATCATAAATCATGAATTGAATCATAAATCATGAATCATGAAATGAATCATGAATTGAATCATGAATCACGAATTAAATCATAAATCATGAATAGTAAATTGAATCATGAATCATGAATCGAATCATGATTTATGAATCATGAATCATGAATCGAATCATGATTCATGAATCATGAATTGAATTATGAATCATAAATTGAATAATGAATTGAATCATGAATCATGAATCATAAATTGAATCATAAATTAAATCATGAATCATGAATCATGAGTCATGAATTGAATCATGGATCATGAATCATGAATTTGAATCATGAATCATGAATTGAATCATGAATCTAGAATTGAATCATGAATTGAATCATGAATCATGAATCATGAATTGAATCATGAATCATGAATCATGAGTCATGAATTGAATCATGAATCATGAATCATGAGTCATGAATTGAATCATGATCATGAGTCATGAATTGAATCATGAATCATGAATCATGAATTGAATCATGAATCATGAATTGAATCACAAATTGAATCATGAATCATGAATCATGTATTTGAATTATGAATTGAATCATGAGTCATGAATTGAATCATGAATCATGAATCATGAGTCATGAATTGAATCATGAATCATGAGTCATGAATTGAATCATGAATCATGAATCATGAATTGAATCATGAATCGAATCACAAATTGAATCATGAATCATGAATCAAGTATTTGAATCATGAATTGAATCATGAATCATGAATCATAATTTGAATCATGAATTGAATCATGAATCATGAATTGAATCATGAATCATGAATTGAATCATGAATCATGAATTGAATCATAAATCATAAATCATGAATCAGGAATCATGAATTGATTCCTGAATCATGAATCTATGAATTGAATCATGAATCATAAATCATGAATTAAATCATGAATCATGAATTGAATCCTGAATCATGAATTGAATCATATATTGAATCATGAATCTTGAATTGAATCATGAATCATGATCATGAATTGAATCCTGAATAATGAATCATGAATTGAATCATGGATCATGAATCACGAATTGATTCATGAATCATGAATCATGAATTGAATCATGAATCATGAATTGAGTCATGAATCATGAATTGAATCATGAATCATGAACCATGATTTGAATCATGATGGATGAATTGAATCATATATTGAATCATGAATCATGAATCATGAATCATGAATTGAATCATGAATCTAGAATTGAATCATGAATTGAATCATGAATCATGAATCATGCCTTTGAATCATGAATCATGAGTCATGAATTGAATCATGAATCATTGAATTGAATCACAAATTGAATCATGAATCATGATTTGAATCATGAATTGAATCATGAATCATAATTTGAATCATGAATTGAATCATGAATCATGAATGATGAATTGAATCATGAATCATGAATTGAATCATGAATCATGAATTGAATCATAAATCATAAATCAGGAATCAGGAATCATGAATTGAATCATGAATCAAGAATTGATCATGAATCATGATTTGAATCATGAATCATGAATCATGAATGGAATAAATGAATCACAAATTGAATCATAATCATGAATTGAATCATGAATCATAAATTAAATCATAAATTAAATCATGAATCATGAATCATGAGTCATGAATTGAATCATGGATCATGAATCATGAATTGAATCATGAATCATGAATTGAATCATGAATCTAAGAATTGAATCATGAATTGAATCATGAATCATGAATCATGAATTGAATCATGAATCATGAATCATGAGTCATGAATTGAATCATGAATCATGAATCATGAGTCATGAATTGAATCATGAATCATGAATCATGAATTGAATCATGAATCATGAATTGAATCACAAATTGAATCATGAATCATGAATCATGTATTTGAATTATGAATTGAATCATGAGTCATGAATTGAATCATGAATCATGAATCATGAGTCATGAATTGAATCATGAATCATGAGTACATGAATTGAATCATGAATCATGAATCATGAATTGAATCATGAATCATGAATTGAATCACAAATTGAATCATAAATCATGAATCATGTATTTGAATCATGAATTGAATCATGAATCATGAATTGAATCGTGAATTGAATCATGAATCACGAATTGATTCATGAATCATGAATCATGAATTGAATCATGAATCATGAATTGAGTCATGAATCATGAAATTGAATCATGAATCATGAACCATGATTTGAATCATGGATGGATGAATTGAATCATATATTGAATCATGAATCATGAATTGAATTATATACTGAATCATGAATCATGAATTAAATCGTGAATCATGAATTGAATCATGAATTAATGAATTGAATCATAAATCATGAATTAAATCATGAATTGAATCATGAATCATGAATTGAATCATGAATCATGAATTGAATCATGAATCAAATCATGAATCATGAATTGAATCATAAATCATGAATCATGAAATGAATCATTAAACATGAGTCAAATCTTGATTTATGATTTGAATCATGAATTGAATAATGAATTGAATCATGAATCATGAATTGAATCATGATTCACAAATTGAATCATGAATCATGAATTGAATCATGAATAATGAAATGAATCATGAATCATGAATTATGATTTGAATCATGAATCATATATTGAATCATGAATCATGAATTGAATAATGAATCATGAAATGAATCATGAATCATGAATCGAATCATGATTCATGAATCATGAATCAAATCATGATTCATGAATCATTTTTCTTGAATTAAATCATAAATCATGAATTGAATCATAAATCATGAATCATGAAATGAATCATGAATTGAATCATGAATCATGAATTAAATCATGAATCAATGAATAGTAAATTGAATCATGAATCATGAATCGAATCATGATTTATGAATCATGAATCATGAATCGAATCATGATTCATGAATCATGAATTGAATTATGAATCATAAATTAGAATAATGAATTGAATCATGAATCATGAATCATAAATTGAATCATAAATTAAATCATGAATCATGAATCATGAGTCATAAATTGAATCATGGATCATGAATCATGAATTGAATCATGAATCATGAATTGAATCATTGAATCTAGAATTGAATCATGAATTGAATCATGAATCATGAATCATGAATTGAATCATGAATCATGAATCATGAGTCATGAATTGAATCATGAATCATGAATCATGAGTCATGAATTGAATCATGAATCATGAGTCATGAATTGAATCAGGAATCATGAATCATGAATTGAATCATGAATCATGAATTGAATCACAAATTGAATCATGAATCATGAATCATGTATTTGAATCATGAATTGAATCATGAATCATGAATCATAATTTGAATCATGAATTGAATCATGAATCATGTATTGAATCATGAATCATGATTGAATCATGAATCATGAATTGAATCATGAATCATGAATTGAATCATAAATCATAAATCATGAATCAGGAATTGAATCATGAATCATAAATCATGAATTAAATCATGAATCATGAATTGAATCATGAATTGAATCCTGAATCATGAATTGAATCTATTGAATCATATATTGAATCATGAATCTTGAATTGAATCATGAATCATGAATCATGAATTGAATCATGAATCATGAATTGAATCATGAATCATGAATTAAATCATGAATCGTGAATAGTAAATTGAATCATGAATCATGAATCGAATCATTATTTATGAATCATGAATCGAATCATGATTCATGAATCATGAATTAAATTATGAATCATAAATTGAATAATGAATTGAATCATGAATCATAAATTGAATCATAAATTAAATCATGAATTACGAATTGAATCATGAATCATGAATCATGAATTGAATCATGAATCATGAATTGAGTCATGAATCATGAATTAAATCATGAATCATGAATTGAATCATGAATCATTAATCATGAATTGAATCATGAATCACAAATTGAATCATGAATCACAAATTGAATCATGAATCATTAATTGAATCATGAATAATGAAATGAATCATGAATCATGAATCGAATCATGATTCATGAATCATGAATCAAATCATAATTCATGAATCATTTTTCTTGAATCAAATCATAAATCATGAATTGAATCAAAAATCATGAATCATGAAATGAATCATGAATTGAATCATGAATCATGAATTAAATCATGAATCATGAATTGAATCATGAATCATGAATTGAATCATGAATCATGAATTGAATCATGAATAATGAAATGAATCATGAATTATGATTTCAATTATGAATCATGAATTGAATCATATATTGAATCATGAATCATGAATCATGAATTGAAACATGAATCATAAATCATGAATCATGATTTATAAATAAGGAATCATAAATTGAATCATGAATCATAAATCATGAATCGAATAATGAATAATGAATCATGAATCATGAATTTAATCATGAATCATGAATTAAATCATGAATCATGAATCATAAATTGAATCATGAATCATGAATTGAATCATGAATCATGAATCATGAAATGAATCATTAATCATAAGTCAAATCTTGATTTATGATTTGAATCATGAATTGAATAATGAATCGAATCATGAATCATGAATCAAATCATGAATCATGAATTGAATCATGAATCATAAATCAAATCATGAATCATGAATTGAATCATGAATCATGAATTGAATCATGAATCATGAATCATGAATCATGAAATGAATCATGAATTGAATCATGAATCAAGAATTGAATCATGAATCATAAATCATGAATCATGAATTAAATCATGAATTGAATCATGAATCATGAATTGAATCATGAATCATGAATCATGAATCGAATCCTGAATCATGAATCATGATTCATAAATCATGAATCATGATTCATGAATCAAGAATCATGAATCGAATCATGATTCATAAATCATGAATCGAATCATGATTCATGAATCATAAAGCAAATCATGATTCATGAATCATGAATCTTGAATAAAATCATAAATCATGAATCATGAAATGAATCATGAATTGAATCATGAATCATGAATTAAATCATGAATCATGAATTAAATCATGAATCATGAATCATAAATTGAATCATGAATCGAATCATGATTCATGAATCATGAATCATGAATTGAATCATGATTCATGAATCATGAATTGAATCATGAATCATGAATTAAATCATGAATTGAATCATGAATCATGATTCATGAATTGAATCATGAATTAAATCATGAATCATGAATCATGAGTCATGAATTGAATTAATGAATCATGAATTATGAGTCATGAATTTGAATCATGAATCATGAATCATGAATTGAATCATGAATTGAATCATGCATCATGAATCATGAATTGAATCATGAATTGAATCATGAATCATGAATCATGAATTGAATCATGAATCATGAATCATGAATTGAATCATGAATCATGAATCATGAATTGAATCATGAATCATGAATTGAATCATGAATCATGAATTGAATTATGAATTGAATCATGAATCATGAATCATGAATTGAATCATGAATTGAATCATGAATCATGAATTGAATAATGAATTGAATCATGAATCATGAATTGAATCATGAATCATGATTTGAATCTTGAATCATGAATTGACAAATATATTGAATCATGAATCATGAATTGAATCATGAATTGAATCATGAATCATGAATTCAATCGTGAATTGAATCATGAATCATGAATTGAATCATTAATCAAGAAATGAGTCATGAATCATGAATTGAATCATGAATCATGAACCATGATTTGAATCATGATGGATGAATTGAATCCTATATTGAATCATGAATCATGAATTGAATCATGAATCATGAATTGAATTATGAATTGAATCATGAATCATGAATCATGAATTGAATCATGAATTAAATCATGAATTGAATCATGAATCATGAAATGAATCATGAATCATGAATTGAATCATGAATCGAATCATGAATCATGAATTGAATCATGAATCATGAATTGAATCATGAATCATTAATTGAATCATGAATTATGAATTGAATCATGAATCATGAATCATGAATCATGAAATGAATCATGAATTGAATCAAGAATCATGAATTGAATCATGAATCATAATTTATAAATAAGGAATCATAAATTGAATCATGAATCATGAATCATGAATCGAATAATGAATCATGAATCATGAATCATAATTCATGAATCGAATAATGAATCATGAATCATGAATTCAATCATGAATAATGAAATGAATCATGAATCATGAATTGAATCATATATTGAATCATGAATCATGAATTGAATCATGAATTGAATCATGATTCATGAATCGAATCATGATTCATGAATCATGAATCGAATCATGATTCATGAATCATTAATCTTGAATCAAATCATCAATCATGAATTGAATCATAAATCATGAATCATGAAATGAATCATGAATTAAATCAAGAATCATGAATTAAATCATGAATCATGAATAGTAAATTGAATCATGAATCATGAATCGAATCATGATTTATGAATCATGAATCATGAATCGAATCATGATTCATGAATCATGAATTGAATCATAAATTAAATCATGAATCATGAGTCATGAATTGAATCATGAATCATGAATCATGAATTGAATCATGAATCTAGAATTGAATCATGAATTGAATCATGAATCATGAGTCATGAATTGAATCATGAATCATGAGTCATGAATTGAATCATGAATCATGAATCATGAATTGAATCATGAATCATGAATTGAATCACAGATTGAATCATGATTTATAAATCATGTATTTGAATCATGAATTGAATCATGAATCATGAATAATAATTTGAATCATGAATTGAATCATGAATCATGAATGATGAATTGAATCATGAATCATGAATTGAATCATGAATTGAATCATGAATCATGAATTGAATCATGAATCATGAATTGAATCATGAATCATGATTTATAAATAAGGAATCATAAATTGAATTATGAATCATAAATCATGAATCGAATAATGAATCATGAATCATGAATTGAATCATGAATAATGAATTTAATCATGAATCATGAATAATGAATTTAATCATGAATCATGAATTGAATTATGAATCATGAATTGAATCATGAATCATGATTTATAAATAAGGAATCATAAATTGAATCATGAATCATAAATCATGAATCGAATAATGAATCATGAATCATGAATTGAATCATGAATCATGAATTCAATCATGAATCATTAATTGAATCATGAATCATTAATCATGAATTGAATCATGAATCACAAATTGAATCATGAATCATGAATTGAATCATGAATAATGAAATGAATCATGAATCATGAATCGAATCATGATTCATGAATCATGAATCAAATCATAATTCATGAATCATTTTTCTTGAATCAAATCATAAATCATGAATTGAATCAAAAATCATGAATCATGAAATGAATCATGAATTGAATCATGAATCATGAATTAAATCATGAATCATGAATTAAATCATGAATCATGAATTGAATCATGAATTGAATCATGAATCATGAATCATGAATTGAATCATGAATCATGAATTGAATCATGAATCATGAATTGAATCATGAATAATGAAATGAATCATGAATTATGATTTCAATCATGAATCATGAATTGAATCATATATTGAATCATGAATCATGAATTGAATCATGAATCATGAATTGAAACATGAATCATGAATTGAATCATGAATCATGAATTGAATCATGAATCATGATTTATAAATAAGGAATCATAAATTGAATCATGAATCATAAATCATGAATCGAATAATGAATCATGATTCATGAATCATGAATTTAATCATGAATCATGAATTAAATCATGAATCATGAATCATAAATTGAATCATGAATCATGAATTGAATCATGAATCATGAATCATGAAATAAATCATTAATCATAAGTCAAATCTTGATTTATGATTTGAATCATGAATTGAATAATGAATCGAATCATGAATCATGAATCAAATCATGAATCATGAATTGAATCATGAATCATGAATCAAATCATGAATCATAAATTGAATCATGAATCATGAATTGAATCATGAATCATGAATCATGAATCATGAAATGAATCATGAATTGAATCATGAATCAAGAATTGAATCATGAATCATAAATCATGAATCATGAATTAAATCATGAATTGAATCATGAATCATGAATTGAATCATGAATCATGAATCATGAATCGAATCCTGAATCATGAATCATGATTCATAAATCATGAATCATGATTCATGAATCAAGAATCATGAATTGAATCATGATTTATAAAATATTGAATCGAATCATGATTCATGAATCATAAATCAAATCATGATTCATGAATCATGAATCTTGAATAAAATCATAAATCATGAATCATGAAATGAATCATGAATTGAATCATGAATCATGAATTAAATCATGAATCATGAATTAAATCATGAATCATGAATTAAATCATGAATCATGAATCATAAATTGAATCATGAATCGAATCATGATTCATGAATCATGAATTGAATCATGATTCATGAATCATGAATTGAATCATGAATCATGAATTAAATCATGAATTGAATCATGAATCATGATTCATGAATTGAATCATGAATTAAATCATGAATCATGAATCATGAGTCATGAATTGAATTAATGAATCATGAATTATGAGTCATGAATTTGAATCATGAATCATGAATCAATAATTGAATCATGAATTGAATCATGCATCATGAATCATGAATTGAATCATGAATTGAATCATGAATCATAAATCATGAATTGAATCATGAATCATGAATCATGAATTGAATCATGAATCATGAATCATGAATTGAATCATGAATCATGAATTGAATTATGAATTAAATCATGAATCATGAATTGAATCATGAATTCAATCATGAATTGAATAATGAATTGAATCATGAATCATGAATTGAATCATGAATCATGATTTGAATCTTGAATCATGAATTGACAAATATATTGAATCATGAATTGAATCATGAATTGAATCATGAATCATGAATCATGAATCATGAATTGAATCGTGAATTGAATCATGAATCATGAATTGAATCATTAATCATGAAATGAGTCATGAATCATGAATTGAATCATAAATCATGAACCATGATTTGAATCATGATGGATGAATTGAATCCTATATTGAATCATGAATCATGAATTGAATCATGAATCATGAATTGAATCATGAATCATAAACTGAATCATGAATCATGAATTGAATCATGAATCATGAATTGAATCATGAATCATGAATCATGAATCATGAAATGAATCATCAATTGAATCAAGAATCATGAATTGAATCATGAATCATGATTTATAAATAAGGAATCATTAATTGAATCATCAATCATGAATATAATAATGAATCACAAATTGAATCATAAATCATGAATTGAATCATGAATCACAAATTGAATCATGAATCATGAATTGAATCATGAATAATGAAATGAATTATGATTTGAATCATGAATCATGAATTGAATCATATATTGAATCATGAATCATGAATCATGAATTGAATCATGAATCATGAATCGAATCATGATTCATGAATCATGAATCAAATCATGATTCATGAATCATTAATCTTGAATCAAATCATCAATCATGAATTGAATCATAAATCATGAATCATGAATTGAATCAAGAATCATGAATTAAATCATGAATCATGAATCATGAATCGAATCATGAATTGAATCATGAATCATGAATCATGAATTGAATCGTTAATTGAATCATGAATCATGAATTGAATCATTAATCATAAAATGAGTCATGAATCATGAATTGAATCATGAATCATGAACCATGATTTGAATCATGATGGATGAATTGAATCCTACATTAAATCATGAATCATGAATTGAATCATGAATCATGAATTGAATTATGAATTGAATCATGAATCATGAATCATGAATTGAATCATGAATTAAATCATGAATTAAATCATGAATCATGAAATGAATCATGAATCATGAATTGAATCATGAATCATGAATTGAATCATGACTCGAATCATGATTCATGAATTGAATCATGAATTGAATCATGAATCATTAATTGAATCATGAATCATGAATTGAATCATGAACCATGAATCATGAATTGAATCATGAATCATGAATCATGAATCATGAATCATGAAATGAATCATGAATTGAATCAAGAATCATGAATTGAATCATGAATCATAATTTATAAATAAGGAATCATAAATTGAATCATGAATCATGAATCATGAATCGAATAATGAATCATGAATCATAATTCATGAATCGAATAATGAATCATGAATCATGAATTGAATCATGAGTCACAAATTGAATCATGAATCATGAATTGAATCATGAATAATGAAATGAATCATGAATTATGATTTGAATCATGAATCATGAATTGAATCATATATTGAATCATGAATCATGAATTGAATCACGAATTGAATCATGAATCATGAATCGAATCATGATTCATGAATCATGAATCAAATCATGATTCATGAATCATTAATCTTGAATCAAATCATCAATCATAAATTGAATCATAAATCATGAATCATGAAATGAATCATGAATTGAATCAAGAATCAAATCATGATTCATGAATCATTAATCTTGAATCAAATCATCAATCATAAATTGAATCATAAATCATGAATCATGAAATGAATCATGAATTGAATCAAGAATCATGAATTAAATCATGAATCATGAATAGTAAATTGAATCATGAATCATGAATCGAATCATGATTTATGAATCATGAATCATGAATCGAATCATGATTCATGAATCATGAATTGAATCATAAATTAAATCATGAATCATGAATCATGAGTCATGAATTGAATCATGGATCATGAATCATGAATTAAATCATGAATCATGAATCATGAATTGAATCATGAATCTAGAATTGAATCATGAATTGAATCATGAATCATGAATCATGAATTGAATCATGAATCATGAATCATGAGTCATGAATTGAATCATGAATTGAATCATGAATCATGAATCATGAGTCATGAATTGAATCATGAATCATGAATTGAATCATGAATCATGAATTGAATCATGAATCATGAATTGAATCACAAATTGAATCATGAATCATGAATCATGTATTTGAATCATGAATTGAATCATGAATCATGAATTATAATTTGAATGATGAATTGAATCATGAATCATGAATGATGAATTGAATCATGAATCATGAATTGAATCATGAATCATGAATTGAATCATGAATCACAAATTGAATCATAAATCATAAATCATGAATCAGGAATCATGAATTGAATCCTGAATCATGAATTGAATCATGGATCATAAATCATGAATTGAATAATGAATCATGAATTGAATCATGAATCACAAATTGAATCATGAATCATAAATTGAATCATACATTGAATCATGAATTGAATCATGAATCATGAATTGAATCATGAATCATTAATTGAATCATGAATCATAAATTGAATCATGAATCATGATTCATGAAATGAATCATGAATTTAATCATGAATCATGAATTGAATTATGAATCATGAATTAAATCATGAATTATGATTTATAAATAAGGAATCATAAATTGAATCATGAATCATAAATCATGAATCGAATAATGAATCATGAATCATGAATTGAATCATGAATCATGAATTTAATCATGAATCATGAATTTAATCATGAATCATTAATCATGAATTGAATAATGAATCATTAATCATGAATTGAATCATAAATCACAAATTGAATCCTGAATCACAAATTGAATCATGAATCATGAATTGAATCATGAATAATGAAATTAATCATGAATCATGAATCGAATCATGATTCATGAATCATGAATCAAATCATAATTCATGAATCAATTTTCTTGAATCAAATCATAAATCATGAATTGAATCAAAAATCATGAATCATGAAATGAATCATGAATTGAATCATGAATCATGAATCATGAATTGAATCATGAATCATGAATTGAATCATGAATCATGAATTGAATCATGAGTAATGAAATGAATCATGAATTATGATTTGAATCATGAATCATGAATTGAATCATATATTGAATCATGAATCATGAATTGAATCATGAATCATGAATTGAAACATAAATCATAAATTATGAATCATGAATTGAATCATGAATCATGAATTGAATCATGAATCATGATTTATAAATAAGGAATCATATATTGAATCATGAATCATAAATCATGAATAGAATAATGAATCATGAATCATGAATCATAATTTAATCATGAATCATGAATTAAATCATGAATCATGAATCATAAATTGAATCATGAATCATTAATCATGAATTGAATCATGAATCACAAATTGAATCATGAATCACAAATTGAATCATGAATCATGAATTGAATCATGAATAATGAAATGAATCATGAATCATGAATCGAATCATGAATCATGAATCGAATCATGATTCATGAATCATGAATCAAATCATAATTCATGAATCATTTTTCTTGAATCAAATCATAAATCATGAATGAATTGAATCAAAAATCATGAATCATGAAATGAATCATGAATTGAATCATGAATTAAATCATGAATCATGATTGAATCATGAATCATGAATCATGAATTGAATCATGAATCATGAATTGAATCATGATCATGATTGAATCATGAATAATGAAATGAATCATGAATTATGATTTGAATCATGAATCATGAATTGAATCATATATTGAATCATGAATCATGAATTGAATCATGAATCATGAATTGAAACATGAATCATAAATCATGAATCATGAATCATGAATTGAATCATGAATCATGAATTGATCATGAATCTATGATTTATAAATAAGGAATCATAAATTGATTATGAATCATAATCATGAATCGAATAATGAATCATGATCATGAATTGAATCATGAATAATGAATTTAATCATGAATCATGAATTTAATCATGAATCATTAATCATGAATTGAATCATGAATCATTAATCATGAATTGAATCATGAATCACAAATTGAATCATGAATCAAAAATCGAATCATGAATCATGAATTGAATCATGAATAATGAAATTAATCATGAATCATGAATCGAATCAATGATTCATGAATCATGAATCAAATCATAATTCATGAATCATTTTTCTTGAATCAAATCATAAATCATGAATTGAATCAAAAATCATGAATCATGAAATGAATCATGAATTGAATCATGAATCATGAATTAAATCATGAATCATGAGTTGAATAATGAATCATGAATCATGAATTGAATCATGAATCATGAATTGAATCATGAATCATGAATTGAATCATGAATAATGAAATGAATCATGAATTATGATTTGAATCATGAATCATGAATTGAATCATATATTGAATCATGAATCATGAATTGAATCATGAATCATGAATTGAAACATGAATCATAAATCATGAATCATGAATCACGAATTGAATCATGAATCATTGAATTGAATCATGAATCATGATTTATAAATAAGGAATCATAAATTGAATCATGAATCATAATATCATGAATCGAATAATGAATCATGAATCATGAATCATGAATTTAATCATGAATCATGAATTAAATCATGAATCATGAATCATAAAATTGAATCATGAATCATTAATCATGAATTGAATCATGATCACAATTGAATCATGAATCACAATTGAATCATGAATCATGAATTGAATCATGAATATGAAATGAATCATGAATTCATGAATCGAATCATGATTCATGAATCATGAATCAAATCATAATTCATGAATCATTTTTCTTGAATCAAATCATAAATCATGATTGAATCAAAAATCATGAATCATGAAATGAATCATGAATTGAATCATGAATTAAATCATGAATCATGAATTGAATCATGAATCATGAATCATGAATTGAATTATGAATCATGAATTGAAATCTTGAATAATGAAATGAGTCATGAATTATGATTTGAATCATGAATCATGAATTGAATCAGAATATTGAAATCATGGATCATGAATTGAATCATGAATCATGAATTGAAACATGAATCATAAATCATGAATCATGAATCATGAATTGAATCATGAATCATGAATTGAATCATGAATCATGATTATAAATAAGGAATCATAAATTGAATCATGAATCATAAATCATGAATCGAATAATGAATCATGAATCATGAATCATGAATTTTAATCATGAATCATGAATTAAATCATGAATCATGAATCATAAATTGAATCATGAAATCACAAATTGAATCATGAATCATGAATTAAATCATGAATAATGAAATGAATCATGAATCATGAATTATGATTTGAATCATGAATCATATATTGAATCATTGAATCATGAATTGAATCATGAATCATGATTGAATCATGAATCATGAATCAAATCCATGATTCATGAATCATTAATCTTGAATCAAATCATAAATCATGAATTGAATCATGAATCATGAAATGAATCATGAATTGAATCATGAATCATGAATTAAATCATGAATCATGAATAGTAAATTGAATAATGAATCATGAATCGAATCATGATTTATGAATCATGAATCGAATCATGATTCATGAATCATGAATTGAATTATGAATCATAAACTGAATAATGAATTGAATCATGAATCATGAATTGAATCATAAATAAAATCATGAAGCATGAATCATGAGTCATGAATTGAATCATGGATCATGAATTGAATCATGAATCATGAATTGAATCATTAATCTAGAATTGAATCATGAATTGAATCATGAATCACAAATTGAATCATGAATCATGAATTAAATCATGAATAATGAAATGAATCATGAATCATGAATTATGATTTGAATCATGAAATCATATATTGAATCATGAACTGAATCATGAATCATGAATTGAATCATGAATCATGAATCAAATCATGATTCATGAATCATTAATCTTGAATCAAATCATAAATCATGAATTGAATCATGAATCATGAATTGAATCACAAATTGATCATGAATCATGTATTTGAATCATGAATTGAATCATGAATCATGAATCATAATTTGAATCATGAATTGAATCATGAATCATTGAATTGAATCATGAATTGAATCATGAATCATGAATTGAATCATGAATCATGAATTGAATCATGAGTCATAAATCTTGAATTAAATTCATGAATCATGAATTGAATCATGAATCATGATTTGAATCATGAATCATGAATTGATTTCATATATTGAATCATGAATCTTTGAATTGAATCATGAATCATGAATCATGAATTAAATCGTGAATTGAATCATGAATCATGAATTGAATCATGAATCATTAAATAAATCATGAATCATGAATTGAATCATGAATCATAAATTGAATCATGAATCATGAATCATGAATCATGAATCATGAATTGAATCATGAATCATGAATTGAAACATGAATCATAAATCATGAATCATGAATCATGAATTGAATCATGAATCATGATTTATAAATAAGGAATTATAAATTGAATCATGAATTATAAATCATGAATCAAATAATGAATCATGAATCATGAATTGAATCATGAATCATAAATTTAATCATGAATCATGAATTAAATCATGAATCATGAATCATAAATTGAATCATGAATCATTAATCATGTATTTGAATCATGAATTGAATCATGAATCATGAATCATAATTTGAATCATGAATTGAATCATGAATCATGAATTGAATCATGAATCATGAATTGAATCATGAGTCATAAATCTTTAATTAAATCATGAATCATGAATTGAATCATGAATCATGAATTAAATCATGAATAATGAAATGAATCATGAATCATGAATTATGATTTGAATCATGAATCATATATTGAATCATGAATCATGAATTGAATCATGAATCATGAATTGAATCATGAATCATGAATCAAATCATGATTCATGAATCATTAATCTTGAATCAAATCATAAATCATGAATTGAATCATGAATCATGAAATGAATCATGAATTGAATCATGAATCATGAATTAAATCATGAATCATGAATAGTAAATTGAATAATGAATCATGAATCGAATCATGATTTATGAATCATGAATCGAATCATGATTCATGAATCATGAATTGAATTATGAATCATAAACTGAATAATGAATTGAATCATGAATCATGAATTGAATCATAAATAAAATCATGAAGCATGAATCATGAGTCATGAATTGAATCATGGATCATGAATTGAATCATGAATCATGAATTGAATCATTAATCTAGAATTGAATCATGAATCACAAATTGAATCATGAATCATGAATTAAATCATGAACAATGAAATGAATCATGAATCATGAATTATGATTTGAATCATGAATCATATATTGAATCATGAATCATGAATTGAATCATGAATCATGAATTGAATCATGAATTGAATCATGAATCATGAATCAAATCATGATTCATGAATCATTAATCTTGAATCAAATCATAAATCATGAATTGAATCATGAATCATGAAATGAATCATGAATTGAATCATGAATCATGAATTAAATCATGAATCATGAATAGTAAATTGAATCATGAATCATGAATCGAATCATGATTTATGAATCATGAATCGAATCATGATTCATGAATCATGAATTGAATTATGAATCATAAACTGAATAATGAATTGAATCATGAATCATGAATTGAATCGTAAATTAAATCATGAAGCATGAATCATGAGTCATGAATTGAATCATGGATCATGAATTGAATCATGAATCATGAATTGAATCATGAATCATGAATTGAATCATGAATTGAATCATCAATCATGAATTGAATCATGAATCATGATTCATGAATTGAATCATGAATCATGAATCATGAGTCATGAAGTGAATCATGAATCATGAATCATGAATCATGAATCATGAGTCATGAATCATGAATTGAATCATGAATCATGAATTGAATCACAAATTGAATCATGAATCATTAATCATGTATTTGAATCATGAATTGAATCATGAATCATGAATCATAATTTGAATCATGAATTGAATCATGAATCATGAATTGAATCATGAATCATGAATTGAATCATGAGTCATAAATCTTTAATTAAATCATGAATCATGAATTGAATCATGAATCATGATTTGAATCATGAATCATGAATTGAATCATATATTGAATCATGAATCTTGAATTGAATCATGAATCATGAATCGTGAATTGAATCGTGAATTGAATCATGAATCATGAATTGAATCATGAATCATTAATTAAATCATAAATCATGAATTGAATCATGAATCATAAATTGAATCATGAATCATGAATCATAAATCATAAATCATTAATCATGAATTGAATCATGAATCATGAATTGAAACATGAATCATAAATCATGAATCATGAATTGAATCATGAATCATGAATTGAATCATGAATCATGATTTATAAATAAGGAATCATAAATTGAATCATGAATCATAAATCATGAATCAAATAATGAATCATGAATCATGAATTGAATCATGAATCATGAATTTAATCATGAATCATGAATTAAATCATGAATCATGAATCATAAATTGAATCATGAATCACAAATTGAATCATGAATCATGAATTAAATCATGAATAATGAAATGAATCATGAATCATGAATTATGATTTGAATCATGAATCATATATTGAATCATGAATCATGAATTGAATCATGAATCATGAATTGAATCATGAATCATGAATCAAATCATAATTCATGAATCATTAATCTTGAATCAAATCATAAATCATGAATTGAATCATGAATCATGAAATGAATCATGAATTGAATCATGAATCATGAATTAAATCATGAATCATGAATAGTAAATTGAATCATGAATCATGAATCAAATCATGATTTATGAATCATGAATCGAATCATGATTCATGAATCATGAATTGAATTATAAATCATAAACTGAATAATGGATTGAATCATGAATCATAAATTGAATCATAAATTAAATCATGAAGCATGAATCATGAGTCATGAATTGAATCATGGATCATGAATTGAATCATGAATCATGAATTGAATCATGAATCTAGAATTGAATCATGAATTGAATCATGAATAATGAAATGAATCATGAATCATGAATCGAATCATGATTCATGAATCATGAATCAAATCATAATTCATGAATCATTTTTCTTGAATCAAATCATAAATCATGAATTGAATCAAAAATCATGAATCATGAGTCATGAATTGAATCATGACTCATGAATCATGAGTCATGAATTGAATCATGAATCATGAATCATGAATTGAATCATGAATCATGAATTGAATCACAAATTGAATCATGAATCATGAAACATGTATTTGAATCATGAATTGAATCATGAATCATAATTTGAATCATGAATTGAATCATGAATCATGAATCATGAATTGAATCATGAATCATGAATTGAATCATGAATTGAATCATGATTCATGAATTGAATCATGAATCATGAATCATGAATTGAATCATGAATCATGAATTGAATCATGAATCATGAATTGAATCATGAATAATGAAATGAATCATGAATTATGATTTGAATCATGAATCATGAATTGAATCATATATTGAATCATGAATCATGAATTGAATCATGAATCATGAATTGAAACATGAATCATAAATCATGAATCATGAATCATGAATTGAATCATGAATCATGAATTGAATCATGAATCATGATTTATAAATAAGGAATCATAAATTGAATTATGAATCATAAATCATGAATCGAATAATGAATCATGAATCATGAATTGAATCATGAATAATGAATTTAATCATGAATCATGAATTTAATCATGAATCATTAATCATGAATTGAATCATGAATCATTAATCATGAATTGAATCATGAATCACAAATTGAATCATGAATCAAAAATCGAATCATGAATCATGAATTGAATCATGAATAATGAAATTAATCATGAATCATGAATCGAATCATGATTCATGAATCATGAATCAAATCATAATTCATGAATCATTTTTCTTGAATCAAATCATAAATCATGAATTGAATCAAAAATCATGAATCATGAAATGAATCATGAATTGAATCATGAATCATGAATTAAATCATGAATCATGAGTTGAATAATGAATCATGAATCATGAATTGAATCATGAATCATGAATTGAATCATGAATCATGAATTGAATCATGAATAATGAAATGAATCATGAATTATGATTTGAATCATGAATCATGAATTGAATCATATATTGAATCATGAATCATGAATTGAATCATGAATCATGAATTGAAACATGAATCATAAATCATGAATCATGAATCACGAATTGAATCATGAATCATGAATTGAATCATGAATCATGATTTATAAATAAGGAATCATAAATTGAATCATGAATCATAAATCATGAATCGAATAATGAATCATGAATCATGAATCATGAATTTAATCATGAATCATGAATTAAATCATGAATCATGAATCATAAATTGAATCATGAATCATTAATCATGAATTGAATCATGAATCACAAATTGAATCATGAATCACAAATTGAATCATGAATCATGAATTGAATCATGAATAATGAAATGAATCATGAATCATGAATCGAATCATGATTCATGAATCATGAATCAAATCATAATTCATGAATCATTTTTCTTGAATCAAATCATAAATCATGAATTGAATCAAAAATCATGAATCATGAAATGAATCATGAATTGAATCATGAATTAAATCATGAATCATGAATTGAATCATGAATCATGAATCATGAATTGAATTATGAATCATGAATTGAATCTTGAATAATGAAATGAATCATGAATTATGATTTGAATCATGAATCATGAATTGAATCATATATTGAATCATGGATCATGAATTGAATCATGAATCATGAATTGAAACATGAATCATAAATCATGAATCATGAATCATGAATTGAATCATGAATCATGAATTGAATCATGAATCATGATTTATAAATAAGGAATCATAAATTGAATCATGAATCATAAATCATGAATCGAATAATGAATCATGAATCATGAATCATGAATTTAATCATGAATCATGAATTAAATCATGAATCATGAATCATAAATTGAATCATGAATCACAAATTGAATCATGAATCATGAATTAAATCATGAATAATGAAATGAATCATGAATCATGAATTATGATTTGAATCATGAATCATATATTGAATCATGAATCATGAATTGAATCATGAATCATGAATTGAATCATGAATCATGAATCAAATCATGATTCATGAATCATTAATCTTGAATCAAATCATAAATCATGAATTGAATCATGAATCATGAAATGAATCATGAATTGAATCATGAATCATGAATTAAATCATGAATCATGAATAGTAAATTGAATAATGAATCATGAATCGAATCATGATTTATGAATCATGAATCGAATCATGATTCATGAATCATGAATTGAATTATGAATCATAAACTGAATAATGAATTGAATCATGAATCATGAATTGAATCATAAATAAAATCATGAAGCATGAATCATGAGTCATGAATTGAATCATGGATCATGAATTGAATCATGAATCATGAATTGAATCATTAATCTAGAATTGAATCATGAATTGAATCATGAATCACAAATTGAATCATGAATCATGAATTAAATCATGAATAATGAAATGAATCATGAATCATGAATTATGATTTGAATCATGAATCATATATTGAATCATGAACTGAATCATGAATCATGAATTGAATCATGAATCATGAATCAAATCATGATTCATGAATCATTAATCTTGAATCAAATCATAAATCATGAATTGAATCATGAATCATGAATTGAATCACAAATTGAATCATGAATCATGTATTTGAATCATGAATTGAATCATGAATCATGAATCATAATTTGAATCATGAATTGAATCATGAATCATGAATTGAATCATGAATTGAATCATGAATCATGAATTGAATCATGAATCATGAATTGAATCATGAGTCATAAATCTTGAATTAAATCATGAATCATGAATTGAATCATGAATCATGATTTGAATCATGAATCATGAATTGATTCATATATTGAATCATGAATCTTGAATTGAATCATGAATCATGAATCATGAATTAAATCGTGAATTGAATCATGAATCATGAATTGAATCATGAATCATTAAATAAATCATGAATCATGAATTGAATCATGAATCATAAATTGAATCATGAATCATGAATCATGAATCATGAATCATGAATTGAATCATGAATCATGAATTGAAACATGAATCATAAATCATGAATCATGAATCATGAATTGAATCATGAATCATGATTTATAAATAAGGAATTATAAATTGAATCATGAATTATAAATCATGAATCAAATAATGAATCATGAATCATGAATTGAATCATGAATCATAAATTTAATCATGAATCATGAATTAAATCATGAATCATGAATCATAAATTGAATCATGAATCATTAATCATGTATTTGAATCATGAATTGAATCATGAATCATGAATCATAATTTGAATCATGAATTGAATCATGAATCAT
The DNA here is from genome assembly GCF_038048845.1 of Mixophyes fleayi. Lineage (NCBI taxonomy): Eukaryota > Metazoa > Chordata > Amphibia > Anura > Limnodynastidae > Mixophyes > Mixophyes fleayi. Next base: position 9,921 of record NW_027446919.1, on the reverse strand, counting down.
GAATTGAATCATGAATCATGAATTGAATCATGAGTCATAAATCTTTAATTAAATCATGAATCATGAATTGAATCATGAATCATGAATTAAATCATGAATAATGAAATGAATCATGAATTATGATTTGAATCATGAATCATATATTGAATCATGAATCATGAATTGAATCATGAATCATGAATTGAATCATGAATCATGAATCAAATCATGATTCATGAATCATTAATCTTGAATCAAATCATAAATCATGAATTGAATCATGAATCATGAAATGAATCATGAATTGAATCATGAATCATGAATTAAATCATGAATCATGAATAGTAAATTGAATAATGAATCATGAATCGAATCATGATTTATGAATCATGAATCGAATCATGATTCATGAATCATGAATTGAATTATGAATCATAAACTGAATAATGAATTGAATCATGAATCATGAATTGAATCATAAATAAAATCATGAAGCATGAATCATGAGTCATGAATTGAATCATGGATCATGAATTGAATCATGAATCATGAATTGAATCATTAATCTAGAATTGAATCATGAATCACAAATTGAATCATGAATCATGAATTAAATCATGAACAATGAAATGAATCATGAATCATGAATTATGATTTGAATCATGAATCATATATTGAATCATGAATCATGAATTGAATCATGAATCATGAATTGAATCATGAATTGAATCATGAATCATGAATCAAATCATGATTCATGAATCATTAATCTTGAATCAAATCATAAATCATGAATTGAATCATGAATCATGAAATGAATCATGAATTGAATCATGAATCATGAATTAAATCATGAATCATGAATAGTAAATTGAATCATGAATCATGAATCGAATCATGATTTATGAATCATGAATCGAATCATGATTCATGAATCATGAATTGAATTATGAATCATAAACTGAATAATGAATTGAATCATGAATCATGAATTGAATCGTAAATTAAATCATGAAGCATGAATCATGAGTCATGAATTGAATCATGGATCATGAATTGAATCATGAATCATGAATTGAATCATGAATCATGAATTGAATCATGAATTGAATCATCAATCATGAATTGAATCATGAATCATGATTCATGAATTGAATCATGAATCATGAATCATGAGTCATGAAGTGAATCATGAATCATGAATCATGAATCATGAATCATGAGTCATGAATCATGAATTGAATCATGAATCATGAATTGAATCACAAATTGAATCATGAATCATTAATCATGTATTTGAATCATGAATTGAATCATGAATCATGAATCATAATTTGAATCATGAATTGAATCATGAATCATGAATTGAATCATGAATCATGAATTGAATCATGAGTCATAAATCTTTAATTAAATCATGAATCATGAATTGAATCATGAATCATGATTTGAATCATGAATCATGAATTGAATCATATATTGAATCATGAATCTTGAATTGAATCATGAATCATGAATCGTGAATTGAATCGTGAATTGAATCATGAATCATGAATTGAATCATGAATCATTAATTAAATCATAAATCATGAATTGAATCATGAATCATAAATTGAATCATGAATCATGAATCATAAATCATAAATCATTAATCATGAATTGAATCATGAATCATGAATTGAAACATGAATCATAAATCATGAATCATGAATTGAATCATGAATCATGAATTGAATCATGAATCATGATTTATAAATAAGGAATCATAAATTGAATCATGAATCATAAATCATGAATCAAATAATGAATCATGAATCATGAATTGAATCATGAATCATGAATTTAATCATGAATCATGAATTAAATCATGAATCATGAATCATAAATTGAATCATGAATCACAAATTGAATCATGAATCATGAATTAAATCATGAATAATGAAATGAATCATGAATCATGAATTATGATTTGAATCATGAATCATATATTGAATCATGAATCATGAATTGAATCATGAATCATGAATTGAATCATGAATCATGAATCAAATCATAATTCATGAATCATTAATCTTGAATCAAATCATAAATCATGAATTGAATCATGAATCATGAAATGAATCATGAATTGAATCATGAATCATGAATTAAATCATGAATCATGAATAGTAAATTGAATCATGAATCATGAATCAAATCATGATTTATGAATCATGAATCGAATCATGATTCATGAATCATGAATTGAATTATAAATCATAAACTGAATAATGGATTGAATCATGAATCATAAATTGAATCATAAATTAAATCATGAAGCATGAATCATGAGTCATGAATTGAATCATGGATCATGAATTGAATCATGAATCATGAATTGAATCATGAATCTAGAATTGAATCATGAATTGAATCATGAATAATGAAATGAATCATGAATCATGAATCGAATCATGATTCATGAATCATGAATCAAATCATAATTCATGAATCATTTTTCTTGAATCAAATCATAAATCATGAATTGAATCAAAAATCATGAATCATGAGTCATGAATTGAATCATGACTCATGAATCATGAGTCATGAATTGAATCATGAATCATGAATCATGAATTGAATCATGAATCATGAATTGAATCACAAATTGAATCATGAATCATGAAACATGTATTTGAATCATGAATTGAATCATGAATCATAATTTGAATCATGAATTGAATCATGAATCATGAATCATGAATTGAATCATGAATCATGAATTGAATCATGAATTGAATCATGATTCATGAATTGAATCATGAATCATATATCATGAATTGAATCATGAGTCATAAATCATGAATTAAATCATGAATCATGAATTGAATCATGAATCATGATTTAAATCATGAATCATGAATTGAATCATATATTGAATCATGAATCTTGAATTGAATCATGAATCATGAATCATGAATTGAATCGTGAATTGAATCATGAATCATGAATTGAATCATGAATCATGATTTAAATCATGAATTGAATCATGAATCATGAATCGAATCATGATTCATAAATCATGAATCAAATCATGATTCATGAATCATTAATCTTGAATCAAATCATAAATCATGAATTGAATCATGAATCATGAAATGAATCATGAATTGAATCATGAATCATGAATTAAATCATGAATCATGAATAGTAAATTGAATCATGAATCATGAATCGAATCATGATTTATGAATCATGAATCGAATCATGATTCATGAATCATGAATTGAATTATGAATCATAAACTGAATAATGAATTCAATCATGAATCATGAATTGAATCGTAAATTAAATCATGAAGCATGAATCATGAGTCATGAATTGAATCATGGATCATGAATTGAATCATGAATCATGAATTGAATCATGAATCATGAATTGAATCATGAATTGAATCATCAATCATGATTTGAATCATGAATCATGAGTCATGAATTGAATCATGAATCATGAATCATGAGTCATGAAGTGAATCATGAATCATGAATCATGAATCATGAGTCATGAATCATGAATTGAATCATGAATCATGAATTGAATCACAAATTGAATCATGAATCATTAATCATGTATTTGAATCATAAATTGAATCATGAATCATGAATCATAATTTGAATCATGAATTGAATCATGAATCATGAATTGAATCATGAATCATGAATTGAATCATGAGTCATAAATCTTTAATTAAATCATGAATCATGAATTGAATCATGAATCATGATTTGAATCATGAATCATGAATTGAATCATATATTGAATCATGAATCTTGAATTGAATCATGAATCATGAATCGTGAATTGAATCGTGAATTGAATCATGAATCATGAATTGAATCATGAATCATTAATTAAATCATAAATCATGAATTGAATCATGAATCATAAATTGAATCATGAATCATGAATCATGAATCATAAATCATTAATCATGAATTGAATCATGAATCATGAATTGAAACATGAATCATAAATCATGAATCATGAATTGAATCATGAATCATGAATTGAATCATGAATCATGAATTGAATCATGAATCATGATTTATAAATAAGGAATCATAAATTGAATCATGAATCATAAATCATGAATCAAATAATGAATCATGAATCATGAATTGAATCATGAATCATGAATTTAATCATGAATCATGAATTAAATCATGAATCATGAATCATAAATTGAATCATGAATCACAAAAAGAATCATGAATCATGAATTAAATCATGAATAATGAAATGAATCATGAATCATGAATTATGATTTGAATCATGAATCATATATTGAATCATGAATCATGAATTGAATCATGAATCATGAATTGAATCATGAATCATGAATCAAATCATAATTCATGAATCATTAATCTTGAATCAAATCATAAATCATGAATTGAATCATGAATCATGAAATGAATCATGAATTGAATCATGAATCATGAATTAAATCATGAATCATGAATAGTAAATTGAATCATGAATCATGAATCGAATCATGATTTATGAATCATGAATCGAATCATGATTCATGAATCATGAATTGAATTATAAATCATAAACTGAATAATGGATTGAATCATGAATCATAAATTGAATCATAAATTAAATCATGAAGCATGAATCATGAGTCATGAATTGAATCATGGATCATGAATTGAATCATGAATCATGAATTGAATCATGAATCTAGAATTGAATCATGAATTGAATCATGAATCATGAATTGAATCATGAATCATGAGTCATGAATTGAATCATGACTCATGAATCATGAGTCATGAATTGAATCATGAATCATGAATCATGAATTGAATCATGAATCATGAATTGAATCACAAATTGAATCATGAATCATGAAACATGAATTGAATCATGAATCATGAATTGAATCATGAATTGAATCATGAATCATGAATTGAATCATGAATCATGAATCATGAATTGAATCATGAGTCATAAATCATGAATTAAATCATGAATCATGAATTGAATCATGAATCATGATTTAAATCATGAATCATGAATTGAATCATATATTGAATCATGAATCTTGAATTGAATCATGAATCATGAATCATGAATTGAATCGTGAATTGAATCATGAATCATGAATTGAATCATGAATCATGATTTGAATCATGAATTGAATCATGAATCATGAATCGAATCATGATTCATAAATCATGAATCAAATCATGATTCATGAATCATTAATCTTGAATCAAATCATAAATCATGAATTGAATCATGAATCATGAAATGAATCATGAATTGAATCATGAATCATGAATTAAATCATGAATCATGAATCATAAATTGAATCATGAATCACAAATTGAATCATGAATCATGAATTAAATCATGAATAATGAAATGAATCATAAATCATGATTTATAAATAAGGAATCATAAATTGAATCATGAATCATAAATCATGAATCGAATAATGAATCATGAATCATGAATCATGAATTTAATCATAATTCATGAATTAAATCATGAATCATGAATCATAAATTGAATCATGAATCATTAATCATGAATTGAATCATGAATCACAAATTGAATCATGAATCACAAATTGAATCCTGAATCATGAATTGAATCATGAATAATGAAATGAATCATGAATCATGAATCGAATCATGATTCATGAATCATGAATCAAATCATAATTCATGAATCATTTTTCTTGAATCAAATCATAAATCATGAATTGAATCAAAAATCATGAATCATGAAATGAATCATGAATTGAATCATGAATTAAATCATGAATCATGAATTGAATCATGAATCATGAATCATGAATTGAATCATGAATCATGAATTGAATCTTGAATAATGAAATGAATCATGAATTATGATTTGAATCATGAATCATGAATTGAATCATATATTGAATCATGAATCATGAATTGAATCATGAATCATGAATTGAAACATGAATCATAAATCATGAATCATGAATCATGAATTGAATCATGAATCATGAATTGAATCATGAATCATGATTTATAAATAAGGAATCATAAATTGAATCATAAATCATAAATCATGAATCGAATAATGAATCATGAATCATGAATCATGAATTTAATCATGAATCATGAATTAAATCATGAATCATGAATCATAAATTGAATCATGAATCACAAATTGAATCATGAATCATGAATTAAATCATGAATAATGAAATGAATCATGAATCATGAATTATGATTTGAATCATGAATCATATATTGAATCATGAATCATGAATTGAATCATGAATCATGAATTGAATCATGAATCATGAATCAAATCATGATTCATGAATCATTAATCTTGAATCAAATCATAAATCATGAATTGAATCATGAATCATGAAATGAATCATGAATTGAATCATGAATCATGAATTAAATCATGAATCATGAATAGTAAATTGAATAATGAATCATGAATCGAATCATGATTTATGAATCATGAATCGAATCATGATTCATGAATCATGAATTGAATTATGAATCATAAACTGAATAATGAATTGAATCATGAATCATGAATTGAATCATAAATTAAATTAGAATTGAATCATAATAATCATGAAGCATGAATCATGAGTCATGAATTGAATCATGGATCATGAATTGAATCATGAATCATGAATTGAATCATTAATCTAGAATTGAATCATGAATTGAATCATGAATCATGAATTGAATCATGAATCATGAGTCATGAATTGAATCATGAATCATGAATCATGAGTCATGAAGTGAATCATGAATCATGAATCATGAGTCATGAATTGAATCATGAATCATTAATTGAATCATGAATCATGAATTGAATCACAAATTGAATCATGAATCATGTATTTGAATCATGAATTGAATTATGAATCATGAATCATAATTTGAATCATGAATTGAATCATGAATCATGAATTGAATCATGAATTGAATCATGAATCATGAATTGAATCATGAATCATGAATCATGAATTGAATCATGAGTCATAAATCTTGAATTAAATCATGAAACATGAATTGAATCATGAATCATGATTTGAATCATGAATTGATTCATATATTGAATCATGAATCTTGAATTGAATCATGAATCATGAATCATGAATTGAATCGTGAATTGAATCATGAATCATGAATTGAATCATGAATCATTAATTAAATCATGAATCATGAATTGAATCATGAATCATAAATTGAATCATGAATCATGAATCATGAATCATGAATCATGAATTGAATCATATATCATGAATTGAAACATGAATCATAAATCATGAATCATGAATCATGAATTGAATCATGAATCATGATTTATAAATAAGGAATCATAAATTGAATCATGAATTATAAATCATGAATCAAATAATGAATCATGAATCATGAATTGAATCATGAATCATAAATTTAATCATGAATCATGAATTAAATCATGAATCATGAATCATAAATTGAATCATGAATCACAAATTGAATCATGAATCATGAATTAAATCATGAATAATGAAATGAATCATGAATCATGAATTATGATTTGAATCATGAATCATATATTGAATCATGAATCATGAATTGAATCATGAATCATGAATTGAATCATGAATTGAATCATGAATCATGAATCAAATCATGATTCATGAATCATTAATCTTGAATCAAATCATAAATCATGAATTGAATCATGAATCATGAATTGAATCATGAATCATGAATTAAATCATGAATCATGAATAGTAAATTGAATCATGAATCATGAATCGAATCATGATTTATGAATCATGAATCGAATCATGATTCATGAATCATGAATTGAATTATGAATCATAAACTGAATAATGAATTCAATCATGAATCATGAATTGAATCATATATTGAATCATGAATCTTGAATTGAATCATGAATCATGAATCGTGAATTGAATCGTGAATTGAATCATGAATCATGAATTGAATCATGAATCATTAATTAAATCATGAATCATGAATTGAATCATGAATCATAAATTGAATCATGAATCATGAATCATGAATCATAAATCATTAATCATGAATTGAATCATGAATCATGAATTGAAACATGAATCATAAATCATGAATCATGAATTGAATCATGAATCATGAATTGAATCATGAATCATGATTTATAAATAAGGAATCATAAATTGAATCATGAATCATAAATCATGAATCAAATAATGAATCATGAATCATGAATTGAATCATGAATCATGAATTTAATCATGAATCATGAATTAAATCATGAATCATGAATCATAAATTGAATCATGAATCACAAATTGAATCATGAATCATGAATTAAATCATGAATAATGAAATGAATCATGAATCATGAATTATGATTTGAATCATGAATCATATATTGAATCATGAATCATGAATTGAATCATGAATCATGAATTGAATCATGAATCATGAATTGAATCATGAATCATGAATCAAATCATAATTCATGAATCATTAATCTTGAATCAAATCATAAATCATGAATTGAATCATGAATCATGAAATGAATCATGAATTGAATCATGAATCATGAATTAAATCATGAATCATGAATAGTAAATTGAATCATGAATCATGAATCGAATCATGATTTATGAATCATGAATCGAATCATGATTCATGAATCATGAATTGAATTATAAATCATAAACTGAATAATGGATTGAATCATGAATCATAAATTGAATCATAAATTAAATCATGAAGCATGAATCATGAGTCATGAATTGAATCATGGATCATGAATTGAATCATGAATCATGAATTGAATCATGAATCTAGAATTGAATCATGAATTGAATCATGAATCATGAATTGAATCATGAATCATGAGTCATGAATTGAATCATGACTCATGAATCATGAGTCATGAAGTGAATCATGAATCATGAATCATGAGTCATGAATTGAATCATGAATCATGAATCATGAATTGAATCATGAATCATGAATTGAATCACAAATTGAATCATGAATCATGAAACATGTATTTGAATCATGAATTGAATCATGAATCATGAATCATAATTTGAATCATGAATTGAATCATGAATCATGAATCATGAATTGAATCATGAATCATGAATTGAATCATGAATTGAATCATGAATCATGAATTGAATCATGAATCATGAATCATGAATTGAATCATGAGTCATAAATCATGAATTAAATCATGAATCATGAATTGAATCATGAATCATGATTTGAATCATGAATCATGAATTGAATCATATATTGAATCATGAATCTTGAATTGAATCATGAATCATGAATCATGAATTGAATCGTGAATTGAATCATGAATCATGAATTGAATCATGAATCATGATTTGAATCATGAATTGAATCATGAATCATGAATCGAATCATGATTCATAAATCATGAATCAAATCATGATTCATGAATCATTAATCTTGAATCAAATCATAAATACTGAATTGAATCATGAATCATGAAATGAATCATGAATTGAATCATGAATCATGAATTAAATCATGAATCATGAATCATAAATTGAATCATGAATCACAAATTGAATCATGAATCATGAATTAAATCATGAATAATGAAATGAATCATAAATCATGAATTATGATTTGAATCATGAATCATATATTGAATCATGAATCATGAATTGAATCATGAATCATGAATTGAATCATGAATCATGAATTGAATCATGAATCATGAATCAAATCATAATTCATGAATCATTAATCTTGAATCAAATCATAAATCATGAATTGAATCATGAATCATGAAATGAATCATGAATTGAATCATGAATCATGAATTAAATCATGAATCATGAATAGTAAATTGAATCATGAATCATGAATCGAATCATGATTTATGAATCAA